>NC_136954.1:32164864-32320690 GCF_032717465.1 Coenobita brevimanus
CAGCAGAATCTGATGAACTTAAAAAATTATATGCATAGCGGAAACCAAAATTTGACTTAGGAGAGGAGTAAGGGGACAAATGAAATTATTTAATTTCCTGGCTGCTAAAACTATACTAGAGATGAATTACTTGTCAAGCAGAGATGTACAGTATGAGTAAGCTAAAACGGTACAGTATATGGGGAAGCTAAAACAGTAGATGATAAAGCTTAAGTACTGTGCAGTAGACCTATAATATACCTGACATTCGAGAAGTAGAGAGGAACTACCAGGGGAAACCCAGTAAACACTGTAAATGATGAAGCTAAAACAGTTCATGACAACACTAAAAACAAGACATGATAAAGCTAGAGTAGTGTTCTGTAGACGTGAAGTAGACCTGAGAGTCGAGAGGTGGAGATGAATTACCATGTGGTGTAGAGATAATATATGATAAGGCAACACCGGAAAATGGTAAAGCTAAAACAGTAGATAGTAAAGCAAGAGTAGTATCTAATAAACGTGAATTAGATCTGACAGTCGAGAAGTTGAGATGAATTACCAGGTGATGTAGAGATAATATATGATAAACAGTATATATATGCTAAAACAGTATACTGTATATCAAAACTAAAACAGTAGTCACTAAAGCTAAAGTATACACCAGACTTTAACTACCCCTAAGAGTGGAGTAGAGGGAGGAGTGTAGCCTCATACTCCGGTGACAGCAAAAATTCCGCTACACCAAAAGGCCATTACTGGGTGACTCTATGGGGCAGCCTCACACAGGGGTAAAACCATCTCTTTTTATCCCTTTATGAAAACCTTTATTGGGAGTGAGATTAGGTGGAGTGTCGTGCGGAAAGAAAGAGGGGGGGAGGTGGGGAGAGGAGAAAGAAAAAAGGGAGGGGAGAAAAAGTGTGAACAGATGAAAGGATAGGGGAAGGGGAAAAAAAAAAAGGAACCAGGGAGAGAGAGAGAGAGAGAGTGTGTGTGTGTGTGTGTGTGTGTGTGTGTGTGTGTGTGTGTGTGTGTGTGTGTGTGTGTGTGTGTGTGTGTGTGTGTGTGTGTGTGTGTGTGTGTGTGTGTGTGTGTGTGTGTGTGTGTGTGTTACACGAGGACCTGTAGTGGGAAAAGATGAGATGTAAAAGCGAGGCGGGTAGAGAGAAATGGAGGGTGTTAGGCAGGAAGGCGATAAGCTGAGTGGAAATGATGGGTCAGGAGGGAGAGGGAGAGGGAAAATGAGGACGAGGGACGACCATATCAAGTATTCTCTGTTCACAACCCCTCCATCCTGTGGTGTGGTTTATATTTCAGTCCTGCTGCATCCAGACGATTTTACTCAGCTAAGGGAAAAACAGCTGGTTGTGCAGGGCTAATGGGCACTTTCCAGCTCGCCACAAGAAACACGTCCTCCCAAAACTGGGCAAATACAACGACCATTTCTCCGCCTCTAACGCTGAGTTGAAGCGATAGATTAACACCAGCATATGAAGCTAGGCACGAAGGCATTATGGACAGGATGTAGAGCTGTGGTATATTCTTTGTCTACATCTAAGGTACGTGAAATCTATACTGTAATGATCCGATTTTCGTATGTTTGTTGGTTTGTTACAGTAAAGCAGCATAAACGGCGCTTGTAGGGCAAATCTTTGTTAGAGTAAGGTACAGTTAAAATGCTCAAACTTGAAGAATAAAACAATTTCCAGTCCAATCGGGCCACCGATTCCCGCGTTATGACCCATTTCTGAAGATAGGAAGTAACGACATTGAGCGCGGGCGGCCTCTCAGCGAGTGAGTAAAAAAGGAAGAAAATCCGGGCCAGGTTATGGAGAAAGTAATATAAAAGAGTATCGTGGTGTTCTATCCGTTTAGCTTGGCCCCAATATACTCTGCCCATCCTGAATTGCTGTCTCTCCATCCCGAACTGCTGTCTCTCCATCCCGGATTACTGTCTCTCCATCCTGGATTACTGTCTCTCCATCCTGAATTGCTGTCTCTCCATCCTGGATTACTGTCTCTCCATCCTGAATTGCTGTCTCTCCATCCTGGATTACTGTCTCTCCATCCTGGATTACTGTCTCCTCCATCCTGGATTACTGTCTCTCCATCCCGGATTACTGTCTCTCCATCCTGGATTACTGTCTCTCCATCCTGAATTGCTGTCTCTCCATCCTGAATTGCTGTCTCACCATCCTGAATTACTGTCTCTCCATCCTCAATAACAGTCTCTCCATTCCGAATATATGGCTATAACACAAAAATATGGTGCTATACTCTGCCCATTTTACCCTGGCCTAAAATGAAATGAAACAGACGCATTGGAATAATGGCGAGCTTTACTCTTGTTTAATCTCTCTCTCTCTCTCTCTCTCTCTCTCTAGGTCTTCACTCATCACCACCACAGATCCCCCGTGAACCATAGCCTCTTTTTCCCTCCTTCCATCTTAATCCATCTCTCTCCTTCCCTTCCCTCCTCTCACTCCTCCCCTCCCATTCCTCTCCCCTCCCTCTCCCCTTCCCCTCTTCTCCCATCTCGTCTACATCTCTACCTTCTCTTGCATTCTTCCACTCCTTTTCATTTCACTATTGCTCCCCTAACTCCCCCCCCCCCTTCGCTCTCTCCTTAAAATCTTATCCCTATCCCATCTCCCCCCATCTTCTCTCCCCGTCTGCCCGTCTGTGTGTGTGCCTCTCTCTGTCAGTCTATTTACCTGTATATGTCAGTCTATCTGTCTGTCAGTATCCATCTATCAGTCTGTCTGTCTGTCTAAATGTCTTTCTGTCATTACTTGTCTGTCTGTGATTCACTATTTGTCTGCCTGTGTCTGTCATTATTTGTGTCTGTCTGTCTGTCTCTGTGTCTTTTTGAGTCTGCGTCTGTCTTTCTCTGTCTCCATCTATCTTCTGTCTGTGTCTGTGTTTGTCAGTCTGTCTCTCCCCCCCCCCCTCTCTCTTTCTCTCTCCACACTTCCCTCGCGTACCGTCGCCACTTTTCCCGCCACATGACTGATGGTGAAGCCCGCGCTAAGAAGTAATTCCCCAACAAGCAATAAATCCAGACGCCAGTGGGGGAGACGGAGGGAAGGAGAGAGAGGTGGGGGAAGTGAGGGAGAGGTGGGGGAAGCGAGGGGGAGGTGAGAGAAGTGAGGGAAAGGTGGGAGAAGTGAGGGAGAGGTGGGGGGAAGCGATGGAGAGGTGGGGGAAGTGACGAAGAGGTGGGGGAAGTGACGAAGAGGTGGGGGAAGCGATGGAGAGGTGGGGGAAGCGATGGAGAGGTTGGGGAAGCGATGGGGAGGTGGGGGAAGTGATGGAGAGGTATGTGGAGATGAAGATAGTGAGATGTAGGTGAATGAAAGACTGGAAAATAAGGGTAAGTGCTGAGGAGTGGTTGGTGAGGTAAATGCAACAAGAGAGGAGGAGAGAAGATGAGAAGGGGAAAAGGTTTTAATAAGGGAAGGGAGAGGAGACGAGAGGAGAAGAGGAAAATGAAGTTGGAGAAGAGTGGAGAAGACAGAGTAGAGAAGAGGAGAGGAGAGGAGAGGAGAGGAGAGGAGAGGGGAGGGGAGGTAAGAAGTGAAGTAGAAGAGAAAAGAAAGTAAGGGGGAAGCGAAAAGAGGAGAGGTGAGGAAAGAAAGGAAATGGAGAGTTACTGGAGGAGTGAGGAATGGATACAGAGGGGATGTAGGTATGGAAAAAGAATGGATAGTGGATATAGGAAGGAAATAGGGACGTGAGACAGGAACAGGCAGACACAGGCGTGGTGGGGACAAACTAAGGTAAGACTGAGCTGGAGAGGACCTGTCTAAATAGCAGTAAGAAAGGCGGTGGGATTATGCTGGCAGACAGGTGTGAGGGAGGGAGGTGGAAATGTTAACAGTTTTGGGATACTATAGGTAAACAAATAAATAGAAATGATGTAAATAATGAAGAGAAGTGAACAGGAGAGGTATATAAGAGAGAAGTATGAAAAAGTACGATGAGAAGAGAGACAGGTAGACAAAAGGCACGCAAGAGGAAGGTAGATAATTGGAAGGGATGTGGCAACTAAGTACGAAAAATAGATGATACTCCAAACATAAATTTACCATGCTCCTTTCAGGGGATGGGGAGTAGCAAGCACATTTGCAAAACCAGACAGTTGAGTTGTATCGGTGCCACCACATGAAGGCGTCCCTACCCAAGACGGCGAGTGCACGTAAAGGGGGTGGTGGTGCGTCATGGGAAGAGAGGTCGTTACTGAGAAGGAACAAAATCGCCCTGAGGTTCTTTTGTCACGGCTGACCCTTAAACGCGGCAATAGGAAGAGAAACAGACCGAGAATGAGAGAGAGAGAGAGAGAGTGTGTGTGTGTGTGTGTGTGTGTGTGTGTGTGTGTGTGTGTGTGTGTGTGTGTGTGTGTGTGTGCAGATAAGACGAAAGCTGTGAACCCTCCCGTGGTCGAGACAACTCTTGCATTTTATTCCAGCAAATGTCAGACGATTTTTTTCGGCTGGTTGGGTCACAGGAGTCGGACTTCATAATGGTACCGTTAATCCTCTCATTTACGGGACAACAGTGATATTAAGAAGGGATAACGGCAGCTGGGTGAGCCATAGGAGACTGTGATAACAGAGTGGTGACAAAGGAACGACTCCTCAAGACACTGACTGGTAGACTGGTTTAGACGCACTGATAAAGAGACTGATAAAGAAAGACTGATAAAAACTGACTGACAGACAGACGGAGAAAGACATATCCTGAGTTGAACAGACGTGGGCTTCTCAAATATATTTACGAAAGATCCCCTGTCGGAAATTAGATGTGATACTGCTGAAAAAGAAAACAAAAGTGGCGTCCTTCCTTGTCCCAGATTTTCTCCCCCCGTGCTAGGTTCGATTTTTTCTCGTATGATCATCGTTCCTTTTTTTTTTTTTTTCTTTTGCTCTAACCTACAGAAATCTACTCTAACCCAATCTAAGTTAACAGATTAACTTAACAAACTAACCTAACCTCATACTGGCAAAACAAACCTAATAAATGATTAATTTATCAATCTTAACCTGATACTGGCAAAATAAATCTAACCTAACCGAATAATTGCAAAATAAATCCTTCCTTACCTAAACTTTACTGGACTTTAAAAAAAAAAAAAAAAAAAAAAAGGTATATAGAACTGAAATCAGCCGCCTGGTGTTCATACGCTGAGCGTGTCTTAGTTTCGAGAGGGAAATTATCGTGGGTTATATTTACTTTCTGCACTATGACCAAAGAAAGGAAAGTGCAGAGGTTCCCCGTGTCCCTAGTTCTTCCTGCAAATACACGTTACTGTTACATGGCACCAGTACTGATTAGACTTGACAAAATCTTACCCAGCTCTGTACAGTCGATCCAAAAACTATCAACACATATTTAGCACAAAGTACTCTAACACCGTCAAAGAAATAAAAATCGGTGCACAGTTTAACACGAAATAATCAAACACCACGTCAAAAAACCGTCGGTGTACATTTAACGCGAAATAACACCGCGTCGAAACCTTACCGGTGAACATTTAACGCAATGTAACTCCACGTCAAAAAATACAGGCGTACATTTGGCACGAAATTATATAACACAGCGTAAAAACAAAAATCGATGCACATTTAGCGCGAAATTCTCTGACCGCGCACACTTCTACAAAAAGCCCGATGATCTTGGCCCTCACTGGTACACCTGCTTTGATTACTGTACAATACAGTAGGCATCAACAGTCCTGTCGCCATCTCCGGCTTTTCTCTCTATGGATTCCGAAAATAAGTGTGGGTAATGAAAAACAGGCGACACTGATTTTTTTTTTTTTTCCCCACAGATTAATGTCAGCAGAGTCGTCTTCTGTGGGTTTACATGACCAATTTTCATAGTTCATGGAAGAAAAACAAGCGGACGGGAGACAGGACTTATGACGCTGACTGTACTTGCATATGCAGATGGTAAGAGATTATTCTGGGGACATCACAGGCAATACTAATCATTTTGAACACAATCAGACGACCCCTTCTGCTCTATTTTTCCCCTCTTTTTATCGTCTGTGCGTGAAGGTCTACGACAGGTGTTCTTAACGTAGTGCCTCAATACCCCCAGAAGATACGCAATGGGTTCTTGGGGGTATCAAAAGGGGCATCCTGAATAAAAACTGATCAGTTTCGTGTATGATAATACTCACTGACAACACGGAAAAAAACTAATATGTGTATATTATTTTGTTGAAAACAAAGGCCATATATTTTAGCTGTTTCTTTATAGTTATTCTCTTTTCGCATTTTACAAGAAATTTAAAGTAAAGGGAGTCATAATATCAGACAGGGGTTATCAGGTAGATTTCGAGATGAACCTGAGGGTATCAGGGCCGAAACAGTTTACGAATCACTTGTCTAAGAATACCACATAACTCATTCTCATGGTTTCTCTCTCTCTCTCTCTCTCTCTCTCTCTCTCTCTCTCTCTCTCTCTCTCCATTATCAGTGTAAACCACTCACCAAGGCAGGCTAGGTCTAGTCAATTAGCCTAAGGTATTATTTCTTATTTACTTTATCCGACTTGGGCTTGACGGTTAGTCCTACGAAGGAGAGAGAGAGAGAGAGAGAGAGAGAGAGAGAGAGACCTGTTTTATGTTATTATTATTATTATTATTATCATTATTACATTACCATAAAATTTCAGGGAAATATGTTTCCAAGCTTAGGAAACTCATTTGTACCCCGTGATTTTTTTTTCCCCCCATAACCTGGTGTGGTGCTGCTGTGACGACGACGATGATGGCATTAAGATGGGAAGCAGAAAGATATGGATGATGATGATGGTGATGACGATGATGATGAGACATATAGACAGAGATGGTGACGACGACGACATCGACAATGATGATAACATTCTCGTATCAGGTATTTACATCCTGGTAATATCGAGTAATATTAATTTTCTTCCATCTAGCACGAAATTATATTTATTCAGCAGAATATTGTTTAAGCTTACACCATTTTTTTTTCTGATGAGTTTAGATATAGGACTCTGAGAGACTCTTGTCATCATTATTTAACCCTCTCACGGTCGGAAGAACTCTTATATCCCATTCCAGCTAACATCAGATGATTTTATTCTGCTGAGAGGAGTCAAAAGAGTCAGGAAGCTTTAGCACTTTCCATCTTATTGACATTTTAATTTTTTCTTTCTATGACCAAACGAATCTACTCTGCAAAGAGAAGATTTTTTCGAGCTGTAATGATAAAAAAAAAATTATCACACGTTGAATAGGTGTGGAAAGGAAAGAATGAATTATAAAAGGAAGTCACTTGACTGAAGAGAGTAATTTCGACACAACTGCAAATATAATATAATCCAGAATATTAATGTATATAATCATATATGAGAAGCTGACCCGCGTTGTTTGGAGTATAAAAAAAGGTGAAATTACTTTTTTTTAATCCCCTTTTTTCCGACGGACTTCATTAGCAGCTAATGGAGAAAACATTTCGACTCGACAGTTCACCGCCCCCCGCCCCCCCCAAAAAAAAATCCTTACATAAAAATTTGCAAGGTTTAAAACGAAGATAACTACATGTGGTTGTTGGAGAGCATATGATTACCAAATGAACGATAATATATGGAACGACTGTTTTTCTCTAGTAATTTCAATATCAGGATGTTTAACAAGAGTGCGTAGAATTTCTGAAAAATAATAGTCCTTAAAATGTCCCCGGTGCCAAAATTTGCGACGGTGGTGTTTGCCAGTCGGCATGAGGGTTGCCACTGAAGTCAACGGGACGTGTTGAAAGGGTGTCAGAAATTGGCGGTGAATGTGTTGTGATGATCTGCGAGTCGGCCCAGAATATTAATGTCTCCCCTCTCCCCTTCCCCCCCCCCCTCTCTGACTGGCGGCGGCTTATTTATGGCGTTAATGGTATTTGGTTGGAAATGTGTTCTTTTGTGGTCTAGGTTCAGGAGGGCGTTATGATGAATGTTAATGAGGCAGGCAGGCAGAGCAAGCTGGCAAGCAGGTTGACAGATAAGATAGACAGATAGATGGGACAGACAGACATAGACGCATAGATATACACATACAATACACCCTTGTTTGCAGTGCGCGGTACACCTAATAGGTAACATGGTGGGATCAGCGTTTTCTTCTTAACCTTCAGTAAACAGTATATCAACACAAAACACAGGCTGACAGTCGAATGCAGGCCAGATCTGGTGTCGTCGCAGAGTAAACAGTGCTCACCTTTACGACAATGCTCTTTTCATTGGCCCCTCTTACAAGACTTTCTTTTCACCTTTCTGACGCAATATCTGAATTAGCGGAGGGGTTATGATATCTAAGCACCCAGTAATGCTCCATTTTGTAGCGAAAGTGCTAAGAAAGCAAGGAAACGTTTATCATTAATGCAAAGATAAAAAGGAAATGGTACCATACATAAAACGCTCCTCAAAAAACTTGTATGCACTAAATAAAGATACGATGTTGAATATTTCGTCTCGGTGATATTGGTCCGAATATTTTCAGAGCAACTATCTTCCTATCTAAATCGCAGCCATTCATTTTACAATATCCAATCCGTTTTTGTCCAACCAGGAGCGTAGGAACCCCAGGCTAGGCTACTCAATCCCTATATTAAAGGTGGGCGTGACCAGCCTCACTCGTCCCTAAGCGGCACTGTGATAAACTCCAACCACCTCTAGGATACACAAATATCCTTGCAGACTCAATCCGGTTGGAGCGCCTTAACCCACTAAACCACTAAGCGACAACTGGTTATATGGTTACCAGGCAAAATAGTAAATGGTTTGCTGGTTTAAAGGATCAGTCTGACTTGTCACTCACTGCAGCCACCCGAAGGAACCTCTTCCTCCAAAGTTGATGGTGGCCTCCTCGATCTGCCCCTTTAATGTTACTAATATTATTAATAGTATCAATATTTATATAAGAAGACAGGTAACTTTGAAACCATTCGAACAGACGAAAAGACGAAATATCCAAAAGCTCATCCGTGGTTAGAATTATCAATAGTTTTATGAGGAAGTTATAAATAAAAATGTTTTTACTCTTGCCCTAGGAATACAGTACATAATCAGAGAGGATTATAAAGACAGGTAGATAGATCGGCCTATAAGAAAGAGAGAGAGAGAGAGAGAGAGAGAGAGAGAGAGAGGAGCAAGGTGTTCGGTGGAGTGAAGACGGAAAAAGCCTGCATAGGCTTTGCACATGAGGGAGGGATTGTGGAGTGCAGAAAGGCCAAGGGATAAGGGAGGGTGCGAGGGGGGAAGGGAGCAAAGGGTGGAGCGGGAGAGTGATACAGAAAACTATATACGCTACGTTTTAACCTTTAACCATGTCATGGTACAAACGTTTTCAGTATTTTGTTCCAGAATACGTTTGGGACAATCTAGCATTTTTTTTTACAGCTAACGGCAGGAGACTTATTCAGGAAATGGTGATTCAAAGGACCTTGAATTTAGTCTCAAAGTCGAGATATATCAGGGAGTGTGATGTGGAGTGGCGGAAAGGTTAGGGAGTAAGAGTTAAAGAAGGAAGAAGGGCGGATGGAGGTAGGGGAGAGAGAGAGGGAGGGGGAAGAAGGGGGGATAAGACAAGGAGCAAGAGAGAGGAAGCGGAAGTGACGAGGGGAAAATGAAGACGCAGGGGAGAAGGTAAAAATTAGGGAGCATGGGGGAGGGAAACGAGAAAAGAGGTCGGGGTAGGCGAAGGGGTAATCAAGTGAAATGGAAGCCTTGTAGCATATAATCTAATTTTTAAAATGCCTGAAAATGGCGTGTGATAATGCATCATAACCAGCACCACCCGTCACCTCTCTCTCTCTCTCTCTCTCTCTCTCTCTCTCTATATATATATATATATATATATATATATATATATATATATATATATATATATATATATATATATATATATATATATATATATATTGTTACGGAACAGAGAAAGATAATGTACACTTTAAGTGAGAATACTAATAATCACTACTGTCCCGTAAAGTTCCAGGTTCAAAACAAAAGAGTTAGGTAAAATTACAAGTTAAAGTTTAATGCTCAAACTAGCAACAAAACATTGAGGACTCATAAGGATAATGTAATGGCAAATAAACAGGTTAAATATATGGTTAACTGCAATAGCCTCTATTAACACGAAATAAGCAAGAGTAAATTTATCTAAGTCAGCCCTGATAAAATGAAAATACACCGGGTAATGCTCAGTTAATGCAAGATAAATTATTACAGATACAAAATATTATCAAAAATGGCTGATATAAAACCCTACATTAATCAAAAAACTTCACTAGGCCCAAGAATCAACCTTATGCTACACAGTACAAGAAAAAATACAACAGTTATACTTAAATTACACACAGCTGCTAGATGTTTGGAGATTTCTTGAGCACTCACAATAATAATAACTGTACAGGGGAGGACAGAGATGTGAACAAAATGAGGAGCAGATCTAAGTGGCAATGATGCATTCGTTCGTTCGTTCGTTGAAAGATTCCCTGCACATATAGTGCAGGCCGGGCCATACATTAGCCCGGTCAGTGGTGTATGGGCTGATTAAAAAACAGTAAGTGGGGAGGACAGGACCTGGGGAATGCCCAGCACACACGTCCTGTCTCCTGACTGGCTTTGTGGTGTGTGTGCAATGATGCAGAGACTGAGCTCATTATATAGGGGCCGGCAGAGCTTGATACAACTTGTAAGAAGGACGCGCAAATGAAGTCATGGGGACAAAGAGCTGAAAATCCTGCTCTGAACTCCAGAAATGACGACTTACTCTACTATAACGGTAGAAGGGGGAACTGGGGCAGAACACGCTCGTGATCAAACATGCAGCATACTGAGCGTTAAAATTACACAAAGGATGATGAAATCATAGGCTATGTATATATATATATATATATATTACATTAAAATTCGCCGGAAAATTAAAGAAAGAGGACTCTCATGAGTCCAACTCATAACAGAAAAATGTGACATTTGACTCGTTGCTCATTGCATTATGTATACAGGTGGAATGCAGGTAAATTATTCCTTAATCTCAACTAATGTTTAAAACTGACCGTAATAAATACTGGGTTGGACTTTACCTCCCCGCACACAGATGGTCGTGGCAAGTGTAGTACGGTACTGTATTCTCGCCAATGGCATATTGGTATACTGACTGAGGGTGGGTCATAGGAGCCTGAATGTCAATACCTGTACCACTATTATTAACCCCTTCATGGTTGGAATCATCCAGCATTTCAGTGCAACTAACGCCACGCGATTTTCATGAGCTGAAAATGAGTCATAGGAGCGACAGTGTTTATAACTGTGCCACTGACCTTATGATCGCAACAACCCTGGTATTCTATTCCTGTAACTATCTACATTAACTGAAAGTTAGACCCTGTGTGCTGAAGTGGAAAAAAAAATGTCAACCTCACTATACACTGCCCCCACAATCAAGAGAAAAATGAAAAAGATTACCTAAACTTCAAAAAATTAACATAAAACAAAATCTTGAATATTTATACAGATATGAAATAAAATGGCCGAAAACATTTCCATAATTTCTTTCAGAAAATCTCTATAAAGAATATCACAGGAAAATGAAAATCTACGTAGAATGTACTTTTACTAATATTTCGACAGATTACGGCCACGATTGTCAAAAAAACATTTAACCACTTCAATTAGAGGACGTCATTCTAATATGATTCTTACTACAACCAGACGATTTTTATTTAAGAGAACACCCTGGTGGTGAAGGGGTAAATGAGGGCTATGATGACCTCATCCAGCTGGAAGAGTCTCCCCAAGATAACTAAAACTATGAAGACAGTAAGAAATTATATATATATATATATATATATATATATATATATATATATATATATATATATATATATATATATATACGTATGAGACAGACCTAGCATGCATTCAGTATGGATGCTGGGTGTTAGCGCCAAAGTAGTGACATGTGGAGATGTAGGAGGATTACTGGGCCTTGGGATAGGTCACTGCCCCAGATTAATAGGCCCTGAGGCCTTTGCCCAGAGTCGGACACGTGTATATATATATATATATATATATATATATATATATATATATATATATATATATAGGCGTGAAGCAGTTCAAAGGTGATTGTTACGTAATAAAGATGGCATTATTATCACCACCGTCGCCGCAAATCATCAGGTCATCACAGAATCATCGTCACCAAAGAAATCATCACCATCACCTCACCATAGAAATCATCATCATATCCGCCACCATAGAAATGATCATCACCACCACCATCACCACCACCATATATCATCATTACCATTACTGAAAAAAGAAATCCCCACCATCATCATCATCATCATCATCATTCAATTTCCCACTAAAAACGCTGGCTGTTAAGAATAAACGGGAGTGGAGCCGGGAAAAAAAAAAAATCATTACAATCGCCAAAATCATAAAAATACTAATTCCATTGAAAAGATACAGGTTTTAGCACTATATAATACAGTATTATGCTCATCACACACACACATTCAAGGGATATTATGTTCGTCGTGTTAAACTTGATTTGTAAAAGAAACTGGCAAACATCAGAGACTTCACAATCGTCAGCAACAATTCACTGCTGACAGGGCCACGACTACAAATACCTGGTGGAGTATTAGCATCTTTTTGTCCGTGATATAACAATTTCAGGACTAGATACCTCCTCTAAACTGAACAAAATCGCCGTCCAGTAGCAAGCATAAAATCCAGGACTTGAGGGGTTCGCCTCTACAATCAGGGGACGCTTCATCAAAGGTGTAAAGTCGTCAAGTGTTTGAATAAAAATCAAGAAGTAGGAACTGAACCGAATTATCGAAATATTACTGGCGTCGCAGCTGCCAGGGTTGTATGCGGCTGGACAAAGATGTTGGGATTAACGTTCCCTGCCCGATGACATTTTACCAAAGCTGAATAAAATCGAAGCCGTACAGACTAACGCCTCTCCTTGCCTCCGACGCCCAAGGGTAGACTGCAGCGGCGGTAACACGCGCAATTATGAAGGCTTCCCGTAAGAGGGCAATTTATCGCGACGGGCAATTACTATGCTGGCACGGGAAGCCGCACCGCTATTTATGGCACGTCGAAAGGCCTTGGGGTGTAGGTGTGGGGTAATGTGGCAGTGGGGGAAGGTGTGAATGAGTGTGTGGAATGGTGTGGGCTGCGTGAGTAATTAGGTAGGCGAGTGGGTGTAAGTCGGGGTGAATGACAACGTGGGCGAATGAGTACGTGTGTGTCAATGGAAATGCCGGTACGTATTGATGTGTGTGTGTTGATGGATACTTGGAGGAGGCGGTGGCTCAATCGGTAGAGAGTTGGCTTGCAGTCCTGACGGACCCGGGTTCAAATCTAGCTGAGGCAGGGAACAGTTTAAGGATTTGAATTTCATAAAATCAGACTTTACCGATCTACCAGAAGGCCAGCCGACATGTCGTAAAAATACCCCCGCTAATACCAATACACCAGTCCTGTATGAGACAGCCCTAGCATGTATTTAATATGGACGGTGGGTGTTAGCGCCCGAAGTGGTGACATGTAGAGGTATGTGGTACGTAGGAGGACTACTGGGCCTTGAAAGCAGGCTGTGAAGCCTATGCCCAGAGTCGGACACATAAAAAAAAAAAAAAAAAAGTACGTGTGGGCGTGATAAGTTAGTGGGTGTGCAAATGTGGAAGTGTATGCGGGTGAATGCTGGGTGAGTGTGTGGGTGTACGAGTAGACGGAAAGGGTGTGTGTGTGTGTGTGTGAGGGAGTGGACGAGTGTGTGCGCATGTGAGCGAGGAGGTGGATAAGTGTGTGCTCGTGTGTATGAGGAGGTGCATGAGTGGAGGTGTATTAGTGCGCGCGCGCGCGAAGGAATGGGAGTATGGCATATAAATGTTAGGCTTGATGTTGCTGAAAGTGACTTGGAAGTAGTAACACGCTTTCAATAATATTAAACTGCAATAACAGATAAATAAGGTCAATGCAGTTCTTACATCAGGGACGAATCAAGGTCTACTTTTTTTTTTTCCAGTAGCCTACACCGCTTCAGCCCGAGGATGCCTTTATAAAAGTTATATCTGGATTATTCTATCCGTTTATGGGAGATCATTTGCTTAAAAAAAAATAAATGGCGACGCAATTTCCAGGGTCATATGCCGCCGGCCGTTTATGAGGGATCTTCAGACTGGAGGTCCTTGCTGCACTGAATGAAATCCTCAAGAATTTGCAAGAATAAAATGGAGCTACATCCTCACAGGGAAACGGTTAATTCTTAAGATGACGTGAAGCCACTTTTTTGAGTGAATAAAATCGTCTGGGGCAGCAAGTAGGAATGAGATTTACGTCAAATTTGAGGGTAAAGCTACAGCAGTGACCTACACAAAGGGCTTATATTACGGGAAAAGCTGTCTGCCGCTTCGGAAAATCATAAGGTATTCACGAATGAATTAAATCTCGAAGTGTTTTCAAACGCTTACCACATTATCAGCTTCAGTTATCGCTAAATAATTATTATTGTATATTACGATGTGACCTGAAAAAGACACTGTGGAGGAAAAAATTCATTGTTCTGTAGATGGGTCAAAAGGGATGTAAACAACGCCATAACATTCTCGAACCAGACGCTGCACCGCCTACTTCAACAGCGTATTTATATGTTAGGAATATGAAAAAAAAAAAAAAAAAAAAAATTTACATCTAAAGACATTCTGAATTCAAATGGGCAAAATCCGCAGTAAAAGCATATTTTATCATTCCCTCGTTGCTATCAAACTGCAAAGACTACTTCATTTAATGCATATGTATGTTGGTACGTTAACTTATATGTTACAGGGAATTTGTGTAGCCAGTAATTTAATGAAATCCCTAGTGAATTCGTGAATCTAATTTAAACTGGGATGGGTTAATTTAGGTTAGGTTAATTTAGGCTGTGGTTAGGTTCGGCTGGGATAATCTAGGTCAAGACTAGGTTATGTTAGGCTAGGTCAGGCCGGATTAATTGAGATGTATGCTATGTTAGGTTAAGCGTTCATCCAAATTAATCTAACCTAACCTAACCTAACCAACCTAGCCTGACAACCTAAACTTAATCTAGATTACCCAAGCCTAACCTAACCGCAGCCTAAATTAATCAAACCGGTAAATTTTAAGAAGTAACCAACGTTTTCTTTTATTATTATTTTTATGGTTGCCAATGCAAAATACTGTGTTTAATTAGTTTTGACCCCCCTGTGGCGGGGGGGACACAACCTGGCCGCACTATGGGGTGGTACTACTACTCTACGGCCAGGTTGTGTTAGGAAGAATACTGCCACCGTATTCCCTGCGTGTCGTAAAAGGCGACTAAAAGGGGCGGGGTGAGGGGACTAGGGACCCCCTCCTCTGTTTTTTAGTTCCTAAAAAGAGACAGGCCAGAGAAAGGGATGGGGGATGGAGTTATCCCCGTACCCTGAAGATTGGGTCTATGAATGTGCGTGGATGTAGTACGATTGAGGCTAAAAGGGAGGAGATTGGGAGAATGTTTGTGAGAAAAAAGTTGGATGTGTTAGCTTTGAGCGAAACGAAGATGAAAGGGAAGGGGGAATCTATGTTTGGAAGTGTGAATGGAAGATTGTCAGGTGTTGATAGAGGAAGGGCAAGAGAAGGTGTGGCCTTGTTAGTGAGTCCGGAAGTACAGCAGTGTGTGATTGAATGGAAGGAGGTGTCATCGAGACTGATGTGGGTGAAAGCGAAATTTGAACGTGAGTTGTGGGTGTTTGTGAGTGCATATGGGCCTGGTAGTGAAAGGGATGAACAAGAGAGGGAGTCTTTCTGGAATGATGTTGATGAGTGTCTGCAGAGTTTTGGAGCGAATGTGAATGTGGTAATGATGGGAGATCTGAATGCTAGAGTGGGAAATGTAGCAGTTGAAGGCGTAGTTGGTATGCATGGTGTGCCTGGAAGAAATGAAAATGGGGAACGAATGATAGCGATGTGTGTTGAGCGAGAGATGGTGATTGGGAATACGCTGTTTGAGAAGAAAGATATTTATAAGTATACATGGGTGAGACAGGAGGGTGGAAGGGTTGTTGATAGAGCCTTGATGGACTATGTGGTTGTGTCTAGGAATGTAATAGGAAGATTGCTGGATGTGAGAGTTCTGAGAGGGGAGGGTGGAGGTATGTCTGACCACTACCTGGTGGAGGGAAAGTTAAGAGTAGGTAAGAGATGGGTGAGAGCTAGGAGGGTTAGGTGTGGCAGGGAGGTTTTGAAAGTGAGTGAGTTGGATAAAAGAGAGAAAAAAGATAGAGTATCAGGAGAAATTGAAAGATGAGTGGAACGCAGTGAAAGATCGGGAAAATGGCAGCGTGGAGGAGGAATGGCAGTTGTTTAAGAGTGCTGTGGTGGGGCATGCAGAAGAGGTGTGTGGTGTGAGACGTGTGGGTGGTGGTGTAAGAAAAGGAAGTGAATGGTGGTGCGAGGAAGTAAGTATGTCTGTGGCTGAGAAGAGACGGGCATATGAAGTGTGGCTGCAGAGGAAGGATGAGATGTCATATGAAAGGTATAAGGAAAAGAGGAATAGAGCGAGAAGGGCTGTGCGTGATGCTAAAGTGGCAGCAGATGAGAGGTGGGGTAGGCGGCTGACAGAGAATTTTCAACAGAATAAGAAAATGTTTTGGAAGGAGGTGAAAAGGGTGCGAAAGGGAGAGTCTGGGAAGGAAGAACGAGTAAAAGCAGAGGATGGAAGGATGTTAATTGAGATGGATGCAGTAAGGAAGAGATGGGCAGAGTATTTTGAAAGATTGTTAAATGTAGAGGAGGAAAGGGTGGCTGAGATTGTGGGGGATGGAAGGGTCCAAGGAATAAATGTGTTGGGAGAGTTGAATGATTCTTTGATCACGAAGGAAGAAGTGGAGAAGGCAGTAAAGGATATGAAAACAGGGAAAGCTGCAGGTATGGATGGGTGTGCTGTGGAATGCCTGAAGGGTGGTGGAGTGACTATTGTTGACTGGTTAGTAAGATTGTTGAATGTGTGCCTTGAGAAAGGTATGGTGCCAATTGACTGGGCAAGTGCTTGTGTGGTCCCGTTTTATAAAGGCAAGGGTGATAAGTATGAATGTACTAGCTTTAGGGGTATAAGTCTGTTGAGTGTTGTAGGTAAAGTGTATGGTAGAGTGTTAATTATGAGAGTTAGAGAGGGTACAGAGGGAGTGATTAGTGATGAGCAGTGTGGCTTTAGGATAGGGAGGGGATGCGTTGATCAGGTGTTTGCTGTGAGACAAGTGTGTGAAAAGTATTTAGCGAAAGGCAAGGATGTGTTTTGGGCATTTATGGATTTAGAGAAAGCGTGTGATAGAGTTGATAGGGAGGCTTTGTGGACTGTTTTAAGATTGTATGGACTTGATGGTAGGTTACTAAAAGGGGTGAAAAGTTTTTATGTAAATAGTAGAGCGTGTGTAAGAGTGGGAAATGCTGTGAGTGATTGGTTTCCCGTGAGAGTGGGGCTGCGACAGGGATGTGTGATGTCGCCTTGGTTGTTTAATATTTACATGGATGGTGTTGTAAGGGAGGTGAATGCAAGAGTTTTAGGTGGTCTGAGTCTGGTAAATGTTGATGGAGGAGAGTGGAATCTGAAGCAGCTGCTGTTTGCAGATGATACTGCACTGGTGACTGATTCAGAGGAGAGATTGAGACAGTTGGCAGAGGAGTTTGGAAGGGTGTGTGAAAGGAGGAAATTGAAAGTAAATGAGAATAAGAGTAAAGTGATGAAGTGTACGAGGTTGATAGATGGTAGGGGGATGAATATAGTTTTGAATGGTGAGTTGCTTGAGGAGGTAGATTGTTTTAAATATCTAGGGTCACATGTTGCTGTGGATGGAAGAATAGATGCAGAAGTGAAGTTTAGAATAAATGAAGTAGGAAAGGTGCTGGGAGGAATGGAAAAAGTGTTTAAATGTCGTTCGCTTAGAATGGATGTAAAGAGAAGGCTGTATGAGGGTGTTGTGGTACCGACTGCATTATATGGGGCTGAAACATGGAATGTGGGTGTAGTAGAGAGGAAAAGTTTGAATGTAATGGAGATGAGATGTCTGAGGAGTATGTGTGGAGTGACGCGTATGGATCGAGTGCGAAATGATGAAGTGCGAAGGAGAACTGGAGTTGTTCGGGAGATGGCTGGTAGAGTTGAGCAGAGGGTGTTGCAATGGTTTGGGCATATGGAGAGAATGGATAATGAACGATTGGTGAAAAAGATAACTAGATCTGATGTGAGAGGTGTAAGGCTGAGAGGGAGACCACGAATAGGATGGATGGACAGTGTGAAGAGAGCACTGGATGCGAGAGCGATGTCTGTTGAGCAAGGAAGAGTGGCTGTGCGTGACAGAAATAAATGGAGAGAAATTGTGAATGAATAAGTGATGACGCAGCCCTGAGGGGATATTCTCCCGCATTTGGTCTGATCAGCTAGTCAGGTCAGGTGCGGGTAAGGGGATGGGTCTGTTATGATGTGGCAGGGGTAAACCAGTTCTGCTGTCGGGCCCTGCTGCGGATGTCACTGATTGCATTGCGCAGTTGACCCTTGTGCGGTGTGATGCGGTGAGGATCTGTCCGTTCTCACCTTTGGGGCTAAGATGCGAATGAATGTGTTTGATTGGATGAGTAAATGGAGAGTGAGTCGTCCTGTCTCGGCTACCTCCCTTTCCTTGGGGGAAGCAGCCTAGGTATATAGATAGATAGATAGATAGATAGACTCATTGTGGGGGGAAAATCCCCCTTTTGGAATTTTGAGTAAGATTTCCAAAAGTGGGTTTATCCCCCAAAATCAAAATCAAAATTAATTAAAAAAACACTGTTTTGCATTAAACTAACCTAACCTAGGCCTAACCTAGGGCCTGACATAGACCGAGTGCACACGCCTGCACCAGCCAATATGGCGCGACATTCATCTGCTACTGAGCGATAGCCTGACCTAAGCCACTACATGACTACCTCTACAAAATTTACTCCCCCAACTCAAACTAGGCTTAAAAGGCAAGTCGTAGTTAGAATAGTTCAGGGACGTAATATAATGAAAATCGGTAACGTTGGTTACTTCTAAAGTTATACCATCAAACCTTTATCTGCCCAGACCAGCTCAAACTCATTTCACGAATTCGTTAGGGATTTCATGAAACCACTGGTTACACAAATTCCCTCTAACATGTACCCTACAAATACACTACGTATGTATGTATGTATGTATACAGTATATACACATACAATACGCATGTATGCATATGAACACATTAAAATAAATGAGAGAGAGAGACAGAGAGAGAGAGAGAGAGAGAGAGAGAGAGAGAGAGAGAGAGAGAGAGAGAGAGAGAGAGAGAGAATCATTTTTCTGACTAACAAACACAACAATGACGTACTTTTCCATTTCACTACTATTTCCAGACGACTTTCCTCGGATTAGGAGAGCCACCTGGCGATAAAGAGGTTAATGAAAGCTATTTCCAACTACGGTTCGAAAAGCCTCAAATGAACATAATAAAATGGAATAATGATACATAAATGAAAAGACGTCATCGCAGTAAGTCAGATGTTCCACATGACTCACCCCAAGATGGCCGGATTTTGTATGTCTTCACAGGTAATCCCCGGCCCTATCTTCTCCGATTCATCTCGTATGTTTGTAGTTACCCGCACCATCATAATAATCCTGGTAAGACCCTTTGGAGTCCAACTGGGAGAAATCCGGGCGAAATAGGCGGCATTTTGCGAAGTTAAACGCGCGCACACACACACGCTATCACAGTTTCAACTCGAGTGACGCAGAACAGTGGGAGGAGAAGAGAGCAAAGAATCATGGGTAATCACATGATAGTTAAACATTACAACATTCTCTTATTTTGCGGACCTGTGGGACGGTTCATTGTATTATTAACAACACAAAAGTACAAACGACCTATGAAACAATCGATGAAATATATGGTAAATACTAGATAAATGCGAGTTGCTTGGTGTGAAGAGGTGAGAGAGAGAGCTCGAAGGAGACGGGAGGAAAAGGTTAGTGATGGAAGACTCAGAGACGAACGAAACGCAAGTTACCAAATGCGAGTTTCTATACGTTGTTTTTGGCTACAAAAGTTATATGACGTTTCGTTGACTAGTAGCACTAAATAATATAGAGAATCTATGACGTGTACATTAATTTTGGAATTATAAGACAAACTATATTAAAGTGAAGAGTTATGACTCTGAGCTCTCTCGCTAAGATGGAGAGAAGTGGAGGGGTGCAAGAAATCAAATGAGTGTAAACTCTGACATTATTTTCCAATAATATGACTACGGAAAGGCTCATGATATCACAAACAGCAACAATATTACACATAAAACCTACCAAGTAAGCATTTGCCGTGGAAATGTGTGCTGACGAAGAAATAGAAAATATATAACTCTGAGAAAAGTCGGTGCTTCGGATCCACCAACCACAGCGTTCTCTGGCTCCGGGTATCGCCAGCCCATCACCAGCATCACTTGCCTTCATCCATGTCTCTCTCTCTCTCTCTCTCTCTCTCTCTCTCTCTCTCTCTCTCTCTCTCTCTCTTGGCACACATTAATTTTCATCATTTTATCATCGTACGGAAATACTCGACCCTTTCAATCCAGTGACGTTTTTTCTCTTTTTCCTGCTACCAGACCATTACATTAAAGTAAAGGGACACTTTTCCACCTAGAAGGAATAAATACTGTCTTCATTAACTCAAACCATACAAAAAACCGATGATGAAAACTGTTTGGAGGAAGAGAGAATTAAAAAACAGCAATAAAAATCGTTCAATTTGAGAAGTTAGCATGAATAAAAATGTCACGGATTCAAAGCGTTAATCACAACAATTAATTTCAGTATATTGTAGTATCCAGTTGGTAACATATATAACCCCATCAATACGAGATCCTAGAACTAAAATGCATTACTCTGATTTTAACAATAAAAAAATATAATTCAAAAGCTTTTTCCACAAGGTAATTACATCTGACTGCGGAGCTAAGACTAAAGAAGTAATTGTTATCGTTTTTGCCAAAAATTGCATAAAATAATCTACCGCACGCAAAAAAATATAGAAAATAATCAATTCAAAAAATAAAAATAAATTAATTTTATTGTGGATATTAAAATGAAAAATGTTTTGTTTTTCTAAAACCTAATTTTAAATGGTGCTAGGAAGAATAAATGTAGGATGAAATAATTAAAAAAAAAAAAGGTTCGTAAAAGTAATTCTATGACGGTAGCACGAACAGAAAAATGTTACTCAAATAAAGGGGTAATGAACTTTAACCCCTTCCCTGCGAAAGGTGTTGCCAAGATAGATATAACCGTCTGACTGGAACGCCAATGACATGCAAAGGAGATCACTGTGTTATACAGGTATGTGTTAAAGGAGACCGTCCAACTACTTCACTGCCAGAGGTGTGGCCTAAGCATAATAAGATCATTTAGAGGCAGCAAGATCCCCTAAGACTATTATTCTCCCCAACACTCTCTTCTTTCCTCCCTCATCCCCCTCTACTACCCTCCCCACACCTCTCTACCAGTACTTCCCTCCCCACTATTCTCTCCTCCATCCACCCCAATCCCTCTACTTATCTACCTCCTTTCTTTTCCATATCCCTCTGTACTCCCCTCCCCACCTCTTCTCTCCTACTCCTCATTCCCCTCTCCTCTCTTCTCCTTTCTTTCACTCACCCCAACCCCTCTTTACTTCTCTCCCTCCCCTCTTCCTCTCCTTAACCCACTCTTCCCTCACCACTTCTCTCCCCCCTCCTCCCCTCGCCAGCATCCATCCTCACCCCTCTTTGACTCCGTCCCTCCAACCCTTCTTCCCCTCCCCCTCCTCTCCTCCTTCCCCGCTTCCCTCACCTACCTTCTCTTCCTCCTCCCAGTCCCAACCTCATTCCCAACCATCCCCCCCCCCCCTCGCCTCTTTACCTCTCTCCCTCATCCACACCCATTCAGCCCTCCCACCCACGAACGTAATCTAAACTATTTTCACTTTAATTTGGCCAAGAATTTCATCCTTTTGTAGGTTATTTCACATACCAGTGGCTTAGATAAAGCTACCGCTCTACGTTCTTTCCATAGCACCTCGTGATTAGTATCGCATTCTAGCGTTAATCTATTGTTAAAATTCAGCATTCGACGGGGAGAGAGAATTTTAGACCAAGTAAAATTAAAAAGAGTGTAGTGGTAAACTTCGGGCGTACGCAAAACCTACACCTCCCCCCTCTCTTTCTCTCTCTCTCTCTCTCTCTCTCTCTCTCTCTCTCTCTCTCTCACACACACACACACACACACACACACACACACACACACACACACACACACACACACACACACACAGAGCTGGTATAATTGGAAGGACACACAGATTCTGCTTCAGTTGTGTGGAATAACGTTCATGCCTTCTGCAAGTTCCGACGATGGCTTCTCACGCTATTAAGTTTTATTTTTATATGTAGTTTAGTGCTGCGGAAAGCCTTCGCGTGGTGACACATATATTACCGGAAGGCCATGCTGTTTGGTTATACACAGGTTCCTCAGTTCCCTTCCTATCCTCTGAAAGTAAGAAGGTGGAGTGCAGGAGATGGGCATCTTCAGCCTGCAGTCCACCGAGCTCACGTCCAGATCTGCCTGGGGCATAGTGGGGCGACAGTAATATCAACAATATATGGAACTTGAGGAACCAGGAAGAAATGGGAGAGAGCGAGAGAGAGACGGAGTGGGAAAGGAAGAGAGAGCTACGGCACGTGAGTGGATGGTCGTGGGAATGTCAAGAAAATGGTGATATTGTAAATATTTAACGAACATATTTAGTGAATACTGAGAGAGAGAGAGAGAGAGAGAGAGAGAGAGAGAGAGAATGGGTGGAAGAATGAAAGAAGTAAGTCAAAGGCTTTTCGTCTCATTAACTCTCCTCCTCTTACTGACTCCCTTCAACCTCTGTCTCTTCGCCGCACTGTTGCATCTTTATCTCTTTTCTATCGCTACTTTAATGGTCACTGCTCCTCTGAACTGTCTGCATGCATTCCTCCACCTCTACGACGGGGGCGTAGCACCCGTCTGGCAGCAAACTCTCATCCCTTTTCTGTCCAACTCTCTAATGCAAGAGTTAACCGTTACTCCCAGTCTTTCATTTATGCAACAGGTCAGCTTTGGAACTGTCTCCCTCTGTCTGTATTTCCTGCTGCCTATGATCTCCAGTCTTTCAAACGCAGTGTGTCCAGGCATCTCAAAATGATCGGATCTTGAATTTGGCTCTCTATTGTATTTTGTTTTTCTCTTGGAGGGAACTGTTACTGCGGGCTCATGGCCTTTGGTTCCTTCTTCCTCGCATAAAAAAAAAAAAAAAAAAAAAACGGAGGGTGAGAGAAAAGCAGAATAAAAAGATGATACAAGGAATATGTGAAACACATTAATGTGAATAAAAAGAGGAAGATACTTGTTTGAAAAAGAATAAAAGCAAGAAAACCAGAAGAATGGAACAAAAAAATGAAGATAAGGATCAGTAAAAAATAAAAATAAAAAATGACTGCATATATCGTACTGAGAAAGAAAGAGAAGGAAGGGTGAGAATGAGAGAGCGTGAGAAAGTGGGAGGGGGAGACAGAGAGAGAGGGAGGGAGACGGAGGGATAGGGGAGACGGAGGGAAGGAGAGGGAAACGGAGGGGGAAGAGGGAGATGAGGAGGGAAAGGGGAGGGGGGGAATTGGTATTGTCCTTTGTCCTGGGTTAATATTTTTCCCTTGAAATCCAGCTGGGGGTATGGCTTCATTCTCTCTCTCTCTCTCTCTCTCTCTCTCTCTCTCTCTCTCTCCTTTATTACCTCCCTTTCAGTTACGCTCTCTCTCTCTCTCTCTCTCTCTCTCTCCTTTATTACCTCCCTTTCAGTTACGCTCTCTCTCTCTCTCTGCTACGATAATTTTTGAAAACTTGAGGTAAGATTACAGTGGAAAAACCAGAAACATAATATACAGAAAGTCTGGAGAAAAGGATGGAGGTGAAGGGAAACTCAACTGAAATTAAAATCATGGGTAAAAAATGTGAAACAAAGGAGAAAGAACGTAAAAAGTTGTTTGGCACATTGGGGAACTCGTCTGAATAATTACCTTTGATATTATGTGACTTCTATCTATCTATTTATCTATCTATATCTTTCCATCAATATACGTCTACAAACCTCTACCTATAACCATGCTCAAAAATATAAACAGCATTTATCTATCTGCCTCTGTCTATCTATCTGTCTATATCTACATCTACAGTGTATCTATCTATCTATCTATCTACCTCTCTCTCTCTCTCTCTGTATATATATATATATATATATATATATACATCCACTCACTCGATGTAGTGCTGCTCTCGGGTGTCTGCCCTTTCCTCTCCTCCATCCTTCTTTTCTTCCATCCTCTTCTGTCTTTCTTTCCTTCATTCTTTCCTCGTCCTTCTACCTACGGGTGACTTGACTTTACACTCACTCTTCTGTCTTTCCTTTCTTCATTCATTCCGCTTCCTTCTGCCTGTAGGTGACTCTACACTGAGTGACAAGCTAAATGGTTTCCTGTATACCAGAAACCATTTACTACGCTGAGTGATAACCATATAACCAAATTTTGGCGCCTGATGGTTTAGTGGGTAATTACAGAGCTCCAATCGGATTAAGACGGTGAAGGTTTATATCCAAAGAGTGGTTGTGGTTCACTGCCCACGTAATGCCACTCAGGGATGAGTGAGGCTGGTCACTCTCATCTTAAATGCCAAGACCAACTTGCCTAACCCGGGGTTCCTACGCTCCTCATGAGGCAACGTAGGATTGGATGACGAATGAATTTTACATATATATATATATATATATATATATATATATATATATATATATATATATATATATATATATATATATATATATATATATACGTTTGAAGTCAAGTCCGGAGTAATTCAAGGTGGTGTTCTATCGCCTTTACTATTTATATTGGTCATTGATTACAGTATGAAACGCGTTGGAACAGAAACCGGTGCAGGTATACTTTGGGGAGAGAACAGGAAACTTTTGGATTTAGATTATGCAGATGATATAGTTTTGATTTGTGATGGGCCAGAAGAGATGCAGAGAGTGTTGGACTGTTTGGTGAGTGAAGGTCGCAAGGTGGGTTTGGTTATTAATTGTGGAAAAACTGAAATAATCAATATGAATATGGAAAATGCGCAGGAATGTGTAATTGGAGGTATGGTTGTAAAGCAAGTTGATAGGTTTAAATATTTAGGTACTTATTTAGCCAAGGATGGTTCTTTGAACTTTGAATTCGAGGAAAGGTTAAAGAAGGCTAATCAGGCAATGGGAATGCTTAAAAATATTTGGAATAATAACAATTTCTCTGTGCATACAAAAATCAAACTTTATAAGGTAATGGTTAGGAGTATCTTAATTTATGGACACGAGTCTTGGTACAGCACAGTGACTATGGAAAATAAATTCTTGGTGTTTGAAAATAAAGCACTTAGAAGAATATTAGGAGTTAAGTGGTGGGAAAGGATACCAAATAGTAGAATTAGAGAAATAACGGGAGTGCAGCCGATCGATGAATATGTTAGATTCTCACGATGGAAGTGGCTAGGACATGTGTATAGGTGACAGGGAATAGTACGAGGTACACCAGGGTGGGTGGCACTTGGTAGGAGAGGTAGAGGAAGGCCAAAAGAGACGTGGGTGAGGACAATGAGAGGGGAAGCTGGAGATGAGTGTTGGGGAGATCTTGAGGAGTTAGCACAAGATAGGATGTGGTGGTGTGAGTTCATCGAGGCCCTATGCATCCCCGAGGGTGCTACAGGAAACGATTGATTGATATATATATATATATATATATATAGATATATAGATATAGATATATATATATATATATATATATATATATAGATATAACTAAGGAGCCTATGTGGTACAGTGGTAAAGTGTGCATTTTCGTACACTGAAGAATGAGGGTTCGCGCCCCACCAGGGTAATAAACTTTGGGAGCGTTCTTCAGGCCACATACTGCATTGGCGGACACAAGGAGTGCTGTGATTGAACCAGTGTCGCATACTAAGGTATGTTTGCACCCAGCTGGCTTGCGCGGGCCGATTACACTTGGTTCACAGACTACACACACATCCAAAGCCACTCCAACACTACAGTTACACATACAAGCACTTCTCATCCTACGTAAAATCTCTACCAGACAGCCTAAGCCACTTGGTAGAGATACATTACATTGGCTGTATCGTCCCCACTTCGGTCGGGATAGGCCTGTCCAGCAGTGGACATTCAAAAGGCTAGTGTGATGAGATTATATATATATATATGGAGCCTCAATGGTAAAGTGTGCGTTTTGCATGCTGGTGGACGCGGGTTCGCCTCCCGCCAGAGCTGTAAAAACTTTGGGAAGCGTTCACCGAGCCACTTACTACTTTGGCGGACATAAGGGTTGCTGTGGTTGAACCAGTGTCGCATACTATTATGCTTGCACCCAATCGGCTTAAGCAGGGCCGATTACACTTGGTTCACAGACTACACGCACATCCAAAGCCACTACAACACTACAATCACACTCACAAGCACTTCTCACCCTACATACAGTCTCTACCAGACAGCCTAAGCCACTGGGTAGAGATACATTGGCTGTATCGTCCCTAATTTGGTAGGGATAGGCCGGTCCTGCAGTGGAACTCAACGGCTGATTATATACTGTATATATATATATATATATATATATATATATATATATATATATATATATATATATATATATATATATATATATATATATATATATATATATATATATAAATATATATATATATATATATATAACTGCTCAAAATATTACACAGCCTCTATTTATCAGTCCATACATTCACCTATGTATTAATATCTATCTACAGAAATATGAGATTTAAAACTTCTATTCTAGAATAGAAAATTTTACCTCTTCTGCCTGACGCCGCATCTTGTAAAGGGTGGTCTCGGTAAGAAAGACCTTCAAGCATGTCCCTACTCATTAGCGACTCCTCTTCCCTCATGTCACCACTTTCCCCTATATACTCTACCAATTCCTCTCTTCAGCTTGTTCTCCCTCTTCTTCTCCTCCTCCTCATCCCAACTCCCTCACTCATACACTCCTAGTCAGTTTCTAATCCCTCATCTCTACATGGGCGCACCACATACAGTTCTCGGTCTTCCTCTCCTTCTCCTCCCAACCACCTCACTCTCATACATTCTCCTAAACAGTTTCTCACTCAATTCACTCCACATGGCCGAACCACCTCAGAGTGTTTCTTCCGATAAAATTCGAGAATGGAGAAGCAATGAAAAAAGGAAAACTGATAAAACAAATGCCTATCTGATAAAAAACAAAAAAAAAAAACAACAGAAAAAATTTATGCTTTCACTAATACGACTTTTGTTATTGGGTTTGCTATTTCCAGATATTTCACTATTTGAGGGCATTATGAAGCTGAATAATTCGTCTACTTAGTTTGCGTTTATATCACGGAAATGGGACAATTTAAACTTGAATTCTACGTCATGGTTGGTTGCATGGAATTCGATGAATCTTTGCTGAAGGATAGTAATGAGTCTCCTTGGTTACTAGCCAAAACTTTCTCTCCAAGCGTGACTACACTAGGCCATAAGGTAAGCCAAAAGGGGATAGCGATTTCTGTCAGATGAAAACCGAGTTGAGTAACAGCACAAGGTAAACGAAGTACGTCATTGTTGTCAAGAGTTAACGCCTTCAAGACATTGTTTGCACCTTCAAGACAATGTTTGCACCTTCAAGACAATGTTTGCGCCTTCAAGACAATGTTATTTGTTCCTTTGTTCTTCTTACCTACAGACGATTTTATTCAAGTTGGGGAAGGCGTCTCACACTGAAAGACTGCATGAAGGCTGTACGAAACCCGTTCAGCAGGGAAAATTTGTCTCCTGAATTTACTTTTAGTCCGAAGAAGTACATTTTCTGCAGTGTCAGGCAGCCATCAAACGATCTAGTGCAGCTTTATAGAGTGAAGAGCTTAATGAAGGCTACTAACATCTGCAGCTTAAAGTTCTCTCCTAAACTTAACAAAATCGTCTGGAAATAGCAAGAATAGGAGTTCTTTGCTTAAACCTTAAACCGTTGAGTGGAATGCAAACTCCTAATTAATGAAGGTCATTTATGGAACACCTGTGGTTATTGAGTATGGTTAGCCTGCATCCCATACTACAGATCGAAGTCAGTAGTCATACAGGAAGGCCAGACACGTTCCATTATCATCATGTACTTCAAAAAATCATTATAAAATAGCTAGAGGTCTACATCCCACTTTGCAATATCAAGTTTAAGGATACGCCGCTAACTAGCAGGGTACGACTTAGATCATGGGTACGTCAATGGGCAAAAAGAGAAACACTAGCTTGGAGAGAGAAACACACACACACACACACACACACACACACACACACACACACACACAGTAAAGCTAACCCTTTCTACAGGAAGACGCAATTTTCTTAATATATTCTTACTTCATAAACAAAATTCCTTTTTGTTTTCTTCAGTTCTGAGGAGACATTATATGAAGGGGTCAACGAACGCTATAATTTTCGCTATTTGTTATTTACTGGCGACTCTTACTTCCTACTGTTTTCTTAGTTTTGAGAGATATTATTGGGAAGAGGTGAATCATGGTTTTATCTATCCCTACCAGCGTTAAAATGTCTATTTAGATCAATAAAATCATCCAGAGTTAGATATAATACGGCAAATGACATCATCGTATTGATGGGGTCAATAGACATAAATACCATCAATCTATTTGTTGCCAGACGCATTAGTCCCGAAAGGGGTGGCAACAAGCAAATCGCCTCCATATCGCCCTGTTCCCCACCATTTCGCTGCCCTTCCCCCAGCTCAAACATTCCTCCCTCTTAAATACACATCAAATTAATCCCTATACACAGAGTAGCTGATAAGTATCGATGCTAAAATCTCTCTCTCTCTCTCTCTCTCTTTCCCCCAGATATGCAGTACTGCTCCGGACACAAATACCCGCTTCTGGCCACTATGCGAGTCATTTCTATACATATATATATTTCTGGAGTACCCCGCGGTCAATGGCAGAGCATCATATGGGGATCGAATCCTGCCGCGGGATGGGAGAGGAAGGCTTGGGGGTGCTGGAGATGAATTGGAGATGAGGAAGAAAAGAAAAAAAAAATGGAAGGAATGAATGGGAGAAAAATAAAATGCAGGACAAGAGAGGAAGAAAGGAAAGATACAGAAAGTGAGATAAGGTATTAGAAAGGAGAATGGAATGAAAGGAGAAAATAAAAAAGAAATGAAAGGAGAAAAACAGAGGTATGAAACGAGTGAATAACAAAAAAAAGGGAATAATCGAAGAAGTGAGAAAGAAAAAGAAACAAGAAATGAGAGAGAAAGTGAAGTTTGGAGGTGATGGAAATGAGAAAGGAGATGGGGAGAGGGAAAGGAGGAGGAAATGAATGAGAAACGAAAAGGAAAGAAAGGGAAGGAAGAGAAGGAGGAAGATATGTGTGAAACTGTACGAACAAGCTGAATTATAAGAGAGAAGAGACAAAATTAAGGAGGAGAAGGTAGGATAGGGAAATGGAGGCATAGGAAAAGAGAAAAGGAGAGAAGATGACGGAAAAGGGGAGTAGCGCTCTGAGATGCGGGATTACAGAGAGAGAGAGAGAGAGAGAGAGAGAGAGAAAGAGAGAGAGAGAGAGAGAGAGAGAGAGAGAGAGAGAGAGAGAGAGAGAGAGAGAGAGAGAGAGAGGAGAGAGAGAGAGAGAGAGAGAGAGAGAGAGAGAGAGAGAGAGAGAGAGAGAGAGAGAGAGAGAGACAGACAGACAGACAGACAGACAGACAGACAGACAGAGAGTGCCCAAGCATAATACATGGCTGAAAATAAAACTGAATGTACAAGAGGAGAAAATGAAAGAGTACCAAATGTGCCCCTCTCTTCTCTGACGTGTAAATAATGAAAGGAGGCGATAGGGGCTGGAGATGGGGGAGGGGGGCTGCTGTACCCCCTCCACAATATGTCTACCCCCGATGTATATATTTCCCCCCCCCCCCAGTGCATACATGTCCCCACTAAACTTGCTGACCTAGCACGCTTTCCCAGGGCCCCACGCCTGGGAACACGGCGCCACTGTTCAGTTCAGAGCAGACATTCAAGTAGGGCAGACTATTTTACTATGAGCTCGTAATAAATTCCTTATCTAGCTGTTTGTACACGGAGTTTCTATCACCAAAGTATTGCAAGTTACATTTGGTAACAGCGGTGTTTCGGACCATCAGATTCTGACCGCCTCCTACAATATTTAGTGACACCAACAGATACACGACGTCTCGCATCTCACAGCCTCACCCCTCCTCAGTGCCTTTCGTGGTGTAATACCTGGCTGTGCTTTCTGGGTGTACAATTTCTCTCACCAGTGCTCATCTCTCAAACAACCCCACCCACACACCTTGTTCCTGCCCGCGAGTGTCACCATCGCCGACCTACGCACCTGTTGCACCTGTTCCCAGCACCTGTTCCGAACTCATCATAAATCCTGCCCCCACGGTGCCACTTATCGCTGTCTGCCCACTGTCTGCCCGCCGCCATTCTCAACAGCTCTACACCTGCATTGAACCAACATCTGCCCTCACAACCCACCACCGGCCCCATCGCCGCCACACCCTGCCTTCACTCACATGTGATCTGAATTACGTGAGCCTCCTAGGACCGCCACTCCCTGCCGGTGACTCATCGCAGCATCTCTTCCCGTCTCGACTTAAGACTCATCCAACATATCGCTCCAGTCTCGTCCCCAGCCACTCTCCTCTCCGCCCAGCTGTCTCTCCACCGCTGCCCCGCCCCGCCCCGCCCGCCCCAGCCCCGCTACGCCCAGCCACACCTGCACGTCATACATCTCGTCAATTCTGTCTCTACTGTGTAACTATAGTGTACCTTTCCTTTCTATAGAGATGATCCTCGATTTTCTCTACAGATTGGATATTGTAAATATGCCATCTCATTTCCATTACCCCGTTTTCATCTTCACCTACGTTATTTATTATCCATCTCATCCTTCGCCTTTTATTTAAACCATCCATCTCCGCACCTTCATTCGTTTTCATACCTACTCGTGTATTCCATTCTCTCATTGTTATATTATACATTTCCGCCTACGTATCCATCTTCATCCTTCATCTCCTCTTCCATTGCCGCATTAACTGTCATACTTTCCACGTCAACCGCTTACCGCCAGCCCTCTCGACCCTGAAACATCACCTGCTCATACACCGTCTGCCGACTCTGACACGATCACTCATTTACGAAGTGGCAAAGAGTACCACCGCCCTGTATCTGACACTTCCGTTTCACTTCCCGCAGACCCACTTACTACCCATCCTACACTCGTAAATCCAGATACCTCCTCCTCTACTCCTGCCTCTACACTCCCTTCTTCTTCCTCTACTCCTTCCCCTGTCGTTCACTCTCCTGCCTCCTTTCATACCCCGTCTTGCTCGCCCTTCACTACCATTACCTTCTCTCTCTCCCACTCCTCTCCTACCGCCCCTTCTGCTCTTCCAGCCATGGCCATCCCTCCACAGTCTATCTATCTCGACGATGCCAATCGTCCCAAATTTACCGGCCAGGACCCAACTTGGTCTGTCTATGATTTCCTCAGAGAAGTCGAAACAAACATCCACAATAGGCAGATCACCGATGAATCGCTCAAAGTAGCCTACCTCATGGGTCGCTTGCACCACGGCAAATCGGACATCGGATCCGCGATCCGTGCAGGACATTTCGATAACATTCATACCTTTGCTGATTTTCGTACGGAACTCATCAGCCTTTGTTGCCAGCATTCAAATACCGCATCTCTCATGGGATTCATTAATCTCTTAAACCAACTAGATGAGGACTTGCGAGTCCCAGCGCAACATGCCAAGCTCCGCAAAGCTGCCGCCGCCATGAAAGCAACTAGTAGCGAGATGCTCCAATTACGAAGGGTGATCAGAAAGTAATGACAGTTCGTGCTATAACATGAAAACCTTGAATGATGGGAGGTAGGGGAGCAAGGAGAGTGCAGAGTTGCCTGTCCTTACGAGTTTGAACTTGTCGCCGTATGCCTGACTTTTCTTGTTTTATTGTTGTGAGTGAATGCTTCACTCTTGTTTTTGCTCTCTGGCCAGAAACATGGATTACTCGAAAGAAGGCTGCAGGTTCTACATTTTTACGAGGTGGAAACTGGGAAAGAAAGCAACAGAGATTCGAGGGGAATTATTACAAGTTTATCCAGACACTACTCCTTCCCTGGAAACTGTTTCCCGCTGGATTCGTGCTTTCACAGCAGGAAAAACTGAATTGAAAGATGAACAACGCTCTGGACGCCCCCGGACATCCGTGACCGAAGCAACAACTGTCCGTGCACGGTCCATCATTGACGAGGATCCAACTGTAACTCTTAGGTTCTTAGCCTTGGAGCTTGATATCAGTTATGGGAGTGCATATGACATCGTGCATGAACAATTACACCTGAGGAAGAAGTGTTGTCGATGGATACCCCATTTGTTGACTGATGAGCAAAAGGCTGAACGGGTGAGGATTTGTCGTGTCTGGCTTGCTGAATTTGAACCAAATGGTCCAAAACGGTTCTCAGATGTTGCTACTGGAGATGAGTGTTGGATTTCATTCTTCACAACCCGTGACAAGCAGTCAAACATGGTGTGGTTGGGCGACGAAGACCCTCGACCTCAGATTTTGAAGGAAGGATTTCGCAGCGGGAAGCGCCTTTTCACCATCTTTTTCAATTCTCAAGGACCAATATGCGTGGATGTGATGCCTGAAAAGTCCACTATCACAGCCCAATACTACACAGACCAGGTCCTTCCACAAGTCTTGGAACACAAGGCCAACACCGCACCAACCCGCCATTGGTCTCGCCTTTTGCTGCACCACGACAATGCTGCACCCCACAAAGCTCGCCTCACTATGCAGTACCTGGAACAACAAGGTATAACTCTGCTCCCCCACCCACCCTACTCCCCTGACCTGGCTCCCTGTGACTTTTGGTTGTTTCCAAAAATTAAATTTGCCATCGCTGGGAAGCAATTTCATCGCATCCAAGACTTGGCACGGACCGTCAATTCAGAACTCCGAAGTATACCGTCTTCAGAGTACCACGCTTGCTTCATGAAGTGGAGAAAGAGAATGGAACGCTGCATAGAGGTTGGAGGGGAGTACTTTGAAGGAATGTGAGTCATAGTTTGATAGTTCTTCATGCTAATAAAAGTTTATGGACTCACTGTCATTTCTTTCTAATCACCCCTCGTACTGGTAGGCACGAAATGGTTAGAAGACAAGAATGGCGTTCCAATGCTTTCACTCACCAACTTTGCTGACTTAATTGGTTACCTGAGATTCCTTCACTGGCTTACTCCTAAACAGCGAGAGCTAGCCTTGGAAATCGGTTTCAATCCAGGAGATAAAATTATTCAGGTCACTAAAGCCATTCATGAATGAACAGGTTCGAACTACACGCGTCAGGACACCGCCCAACCCTTGGCCTCCTCAGTCTGTCACACCTCCACTACCCCAGACCAATCTCGTTCTCATCCCACCACACGCGGCAGACCTGCCACGCATCGTTCTCCTACCGCAGGTCGTGATCAATCTAGCGTCCGACGGAAGACAATCTTCGATTCTTTGCTGGCACTGTGGTCATCCTGAACATCGAGCATCCAGTTGCGACCGTACATACAGATGTCCTCACTCCCAAACCAGACAGTGTACGTTTTCCTGCTCACGTCGTCCCCAATGCAAATACCACAAATCCAGCACGACTCACACCACTGAGGAATGTCGTTACCTCAACCGCCAACAGGTGGAGGAAGCGTCGCGCCTGTATCGGACCAATATCACGTAGAACCAGAAGCCCAACTCCCCATCCGCCATGTAGGTCCCATAACATCCTCGGGTTTAGTCATTCTCGGATGCAGTCATGACATACCAACGTCATTCTTCTTGGACACAGGATCTATAGTAAATCTGATCTCCGACAATTCCTAACATCTTATTCATCGACATCACAACCACGTCAGTTTCCTAGAACCACCAGACATTCGCCTATGTGGTGTCGAAGGCTCAGAGTTTAAGGTTAAGGGAAGAGTCACCCTTGAAGTCAAACTACACAGAGAATTGCCCTCTATCCCAATTGAATTTCATGTCACTAATGACTTGCAGTATCCCGCAGATGCCCTTATTGGTTTCTCCACCATGGCACAACACTCCTTTGCCTAATTACCGGCCTGTGGTAGTATAGACATTTCTGGATTCCCAGTTTACAGTATGGAATGTCCCCATCCTGTTCTTATGATCAAATCAGTCCTTCAGTTACCATTGTCCCGATCGCTACCAAAAAGTCCAGACCAGCCCAAACCACCACTATCATCATCTGAGAATACAGAGATCATTCCTTTACTGACTGCGAGCAAGGACATAAATTCCTCAATCTCTACTGCTGCATCCTCTCAGCCTTCGAAAATGGCTCTTACCTCCTCTCCCGACAACACTATCACTGACTGAGACATGTTTCAGTTACCTACCTCACACAGTGTGCATGATCTTCTCCAAGACGCAGAGACGAAACGTGCAGTAATGAATACGTGCACAATTTTGTTACCGTATGAGTTCATCAAAGTCTCTGTTTGTGTTGCCGGTGCGAAAGAAGGCGTGGATGTACTAACACTACCTGAGACATGTTGTGTGAATGGCTTGACTTATGAGTCAGCATGGTGTACAGTCTTAGAGGACAGTTTATGCTACCTGTACTTGCTCAATGTCACAAATGCTCCACTACAACTTAAAAGTGGTGTAAAGATTGGAGACTTCCTGGTATACCTAGCGGCCGTAAAAGTGTGCCAGGATTCCTCAATTCCTACTATTCAGACTGATGATAGTACGCCAATCGGTGTATGTACTATTAACTCTACGGGATCTGCGCCGACATATTCACCCGATATGCTCTCACATCTCACTTGCACAGATTTCCCAGAAAATACGCCTCAACTCCTCGACCTTCTGACCTCGTACAGAAACGTGGTTCCCTTACCCGGTGAACCGATGGGTAGAACAGACCCTGTCAAACATACAATTGAACTACTACCAAGAACTCAGCCGATTTACATACCAGCGTATCGATTTCCTCACAGCCAGAGAAAGCAGACAGATCAAATGGTACAGAACATGTTAGACCAGGACATTATTGAACCCTCCGTCAGTCCATGGAATAGCCCACTTTTCTTAGTACCAAAGAAGGACGGCAACTTTAGACCAGTAGTCAACTATCGTAAGGTCAATTCTGTCACCGTTCCAGACCGTTTCCCGTTACCCGTCCTCACTGATTTGCTAGAATCCCTTGGTGAAAATAACGTAGTCTTTTCATCTTTAGACCTCCTCAGCGGGTACTGGCAGGTCGAAATGGAAGAGTCCTCTCACCCAGTTACAGCCTTTAGCACCCCTTCCGGACATTTTCAGTTTAAGAGACTCCCTTTTGGTCTGAGAAATGCTCCTTCCGTGTTCATGCGACTTATCCATTCAGTCTTCAGCGGTATGATGGGACACTCTCTTTTTGCTTACCTAGATGATATCATTGTTGTGAGTAAATCCATCCCTGACCATTTTACCAAACTCCAGCAAGTCTTTGAATGCCTCCAGCTCACAGGCCTGAAAATCAATCTCAGTAAATGTGACTTCCTGCGAAAGAAAATCAAATTCCTAGGCCATGTCGTAGATGCACAAGGCATTCATACTAATGAGGATAAAACTAAGGCGATTATTAACTTCCCAGAACCTACCACTACCGAAGCTGTACGAAGTTTCCTGGGCCTCAGTGGCTATTATCGTAGATTCATACAGGATTATGCGAAGATCGCCGCTCCTCTGACCCACTTACTCAAGCAGAATGTGCCCTTTGTTTGGACTAACGACCAGTCACAGGCTTTCCAAAAGCTAAAGACAGCTCTTGTAAATGCCCCTGTTCTAGCATTCCCTGATTATACCACACCCTTCCTTCTCTGCACAGACGCCTCAGGCACTGGACTTGGTGCCGTTGTGATGCAACTCGATGAAGCATCAAGGAAGCGCATAATAGCATATGCTAGTCACACCCTTACAACCGCTGAACGTAACTACAGTGTCACAGATCTCGAAGTGCTAGCTGTAGTCTGGTCCTTGAAACATTTCAGAGATATAGTCTATGGTTATCCAGTGCATATCCAAACAGACCACCTTCCACACTGTGATTTGTTCAAGAATCGCAACCTAACAGGTAGGCTAGCTAGATGGTCTGTCATCATCCAGGACTTTAATCCCACTTTTCAATATGTACCAGGCAAGTTGAATGTAGTCGCAGACGCACTCTCACGTCACGTAGCAGCAGCTATAACATCACTGCAGCCCGAAGGAACTGAAAACCTTACACTGACGTCAGAAGTTGTTTCAAACTTTCAGCGCCAAGACCCCATATGGTCCAAAGTCATTTATTTCCTAGAATCTGGCGATGCCTCGACCGTACCTACTCTGCCAGTATCATTAGATGAGTTCATGCTAGATGATGATCTCTTGTACAGGAAAACACTACTACCAGGCAAAGACATGCCCAATCGCGAAGTACACCAACTTGTTGTCCCCACTGCCCTGATACCCAAGGTTCTTCACATTGTTCATAATACCCCTCAAGCTTCCCATCCAGGTAAAGACCGATGCTTGCGCCAAGCACGTCTCAAATACTATTGGCCAACCATGCGCCGCGATATCAATGCCCACTGTGACTCTTGCCTCTCCTGCCACTGCCACAAAGGATCAACCGGCTTACCTGCACCTCTCTTACAATACCCAATCCCGTCACGACCATGGGAAACTGTCTCAATCGATCCCTTAAAACTATCTCTCACGGAATCCGGCGCTGAGTACTTGTTCGTAGCGGTCGACCACTTCTCCCGCTACTGTGTCCTCGTACCCCTCTCCGACAAGACCGCGCTAGAGCGTTGCACGTGCCTTTGTAGATCACGTAATTTGTCCGTTCAGTACCCCTCATACCATTCTTACTGACAACGGTACAGAGTTCAACAATAGCCTTCTCGATGAGATCTGTCGCCACTTTCATATCAGTAAGTGCAATGTCATGCCTAACCATCCGGCTTCCAATGGCCTTGTAGAACGCCACAACCGGAAAATCTTAGAGTGCCTTAGACATCTAGGCTCCCATAGTTCGTCCTGGGATGACTGGATTCCCCAGGTGGCATCCTCAATCAATAGCTCCATCAATGCATCCATTGCTGAATCTCCCTTCTTCGTCCTCTTTGGTTTTGACAAGGACCTCCCATACTCTCTCTTATCCTCAAAGCCAGAACCCATCTACAACATGAATGATTATGTTAAACTAAAATTGGCCAACCTCCAGACAATCCACCAGTATGTCCAATCCAGTTTGGTTTCCTCTCAGGAGGACATGCTGCAGCGCCAACATAAATCCGCCTCTCCTATCACTATCAATGTAGGCGATCTTGTCTTAGCTCATTCCCATACGCGTTCCTCTAAGTTGGATGACAAATTTACAGGGCCCCACTGCGTCCTCACTCAACAAGGCAACAAATTTCACCTCCAGGACCTGTCCACTAAGGACACCAGATGGGTCCACGTCGATGACTTAAAGCGAGCACCCCGTGGCCTCGTGTTGGAAGAGTCACTTACACAACCTCCTGATCCCCCTTCCCCTCCACACATCCCTCCATTTACCTTGTCTCCACCTATCCCTCAGTCTCCTTCATCTCCACCTCCACCTGCTCATTCATCAACCAATCAATATCGGTCCAAACTGAGCTCTGCCCATCAACCTCTTCAAGACCTCCTCCATTAACTCTACCCTGATTTTCTAGGTACGATATTAGCGATCTCCCTGCTGGCAGTGCTGACCCTCCTGGGGTCTGGATCAGGTCAGGACGATGGTGGAGTACGTCCCGGGGCCTTGGTCGGCTCAGGAGGCGAGGTCTAGTCTCCTTGCGCTATGATCTTGCGCCCCTGGCCGATGTAGCCATTGCCCTACCTGCCTACGCGCACCAGCTCCACGGAATGAAGACCCATCTCACGGCCATCATGGGGACACACAACCTGAATGAGTATCTCTATAACATTTTCCTACCACTCTCCTGGCAATTGCAATACATAAGTAACACATTCACTGAGCTCAATGACACATTTTCCATTCAGACACCCGTTGGTCATTCTCGTGTGAAACGAGGTCTCTTCAACTTTGGCAGTAAGATTCTGAGTGGCTTGTTTGGCGTTGCTACAGCCCGTGACATTTCTGGTTTCAAATCTGATCTCACTCATTTAGCTTCAGCTCTAGAATCACAATGCCGAGTCATCAAAATCCAACACACTATGTTACAGAAGCTTGCGACCCACCTCAATGAAGTCACGTCCACTCTAAACAACTTCACCGATATCTTACAACGACACCTTTCAGATCTCAACGTTATCTCTCAGTTCTTCTACCTCAAACTCAACATGGATAATCTCCAACTGGCCAATGACACTCTCCTGTCTCAAGTCTACGTTGGTTCGTATCCTGGTCGATGCTATAAATGGACGTGTCACTGCCGACTTAGTACCTGTCTCAGCTCTCCGTTCTGTCCTGGAATGGGCTCACTCCACCTTCGGTCTATCCCCAGTCCTCCCCTACTCCTCCCTCGAATATTATTATCCTGTTCTCGAAGCCACTCTTCTCACCACATACGTTGTCGTCCATATTCCTCTCCGTCTGCCATAACCTTTAACCTTTTCCACATCATTCCCTTCCCTTTCCGCCTCAACAACTCCTTGTTAGTATCTGTTCCTTCAGAATATTTCCTCCTCACCCATGATCATCTTTCAGTTGCCTTGCTTTCTTCCACAGACCTCCAGAAATGTTCCTACCTTACTCCGACCTCTTGTCTCTGTGCTCCCCTCCTTTTCGCTATCTTCCCTAGCAGTGCTACACTCTGTGAGTCTGCTTTAGTTCGCAACCATTCCATATACTCGGCCTGTTCTTTTGTACCAGCTCCTGAATCCCGGTTCACCATGCTCACCTCAACCATGTCCAGTATTTCTTCTTTGTTGTTCCCATCTCTGTCACAATCATGTGTCCTGGTTCTTCGGTTCGATCCGTCCCCGCTCGTGGTCTCTACAAAGCACCAGACTATTGTACCGTCAAATCAGAGTCCGTCATCACTTATGCCACTCGCTATCACCAAGCTGTCTGTAAACACTCCTATGACATCTTTCAACCAATCGACATGCCTTCCACCCTACCATCTGCCAACATTACCATCACCTCCCTTTACTTGCGCATGCTAACATTCCTCAATGACAGTGATTTCATTATGGATCAATTTTCTCTGGCCTTCAGCCGTTCATGGGTTCATCCAACAGTTGTGTTTCCCCCTGTGGTTATCGCTTTCATAGGTTTTCTACTCATCATATGTGCAGTGCATTGCTGTGTCAGAAAAATGGAACGTCGCCTCCAGGAAATCAGAGTTGCTACAGGCATAGTACGCCCTACACACGAGGCAGAAACTCCCCGTACTTAGTGCCCTCACATTCAGTGACTACCAATGCCATCTGACAATTAACCAAACTGTGAACAGAACTCTGCCTACTAGAAAATGATGATATTTCTTTAATGCATTACTGAGTGACAGTGTATCCTACAGAAAATACAAAAAAAAAAAAAAATGAACGAAGAACAACAATAGAACTCTTATATCTATTCCTTGTTTATCATGTATCAAACTATTATTGAATAATCCCCATTATATCTATGTATACCTTCGACCCTTACTGGACACATACCTATTAATCCTTGTATATCTTATATGTATATATCCTTCTAATTCCCTCCCCTCAACATGGCCATGTCTCCCCTACTGCCCCTGTATCATACTTATCCCTTGTACAAACCTCCCCGACCTTGCCTTAATACTATAATCAAACACCATTTAACTCCTGGTGTCAGGAGACATCATCTCAGCTACCCGGGGGAGTAGTGTACCCCCTCCACAATATGTCTACCCCCGATGTATATATGTTCCCCCCCAATGCATACATGCCCCCACTAAACTTGCTGACCTAGCACGCTTTCCCAGGGCCCCAAGCCTGGGAACACGGCGCCACTGTTCAGTTCAGAGCAGACATTCAAGTAGGGCAGACTATTTTACTGTGAGCTCGTAATAAACTCCTTATCTAGCTGTTTGTACACGGAGTTTCTATCACCAAAGTATTGCAAGTTACACTGCGAGAGAGAAAAGATAGTGATGAGGACGAAAATAAATGGAAGCAAAATAATACCGCTGAGAGAGAGAGAGAGAGAGAGAGAGAGAGAGAGAGAGAGAGAGAGAGAGAAATAACAAATGGAAATTTAAACCACCAATGTTTGAACAACTCTAGTATTTTATTCCAGCTAACACCAGACGATTTTATTCAGCTGAGAAATAGTCACTGGAGCCGTTTTTAAGTCTTGTTGAAAGTAAATGAAAAAAGTTTCTTGGCGTTGATACAAAATTAAAACTGTGAGAATTTGACGAGAACAAAAACGAAAGGGATGAATGTTCACTGGAAACGTAATGGAAGAAATGGCGAAATGAATCTGTATGGCTGGCTGATTTAATTATATATATATATATATATATATATATATATATATATATATATATATATATATATATATATATATATATATATATATATATATGATCAGGCTGGTTTTAGAAAGGGACGTGGTTGCAATGATCAGATCTTTATAGTTAGGCATTTGATGCAGCAAGTTAATGAAATGAGAGTACCGTTAAGTCTTTGTTTTGTTGATTTTGAAAAGGCTTTTGATAGTGTTTCGAGAGAGACTATGGGGAAGATCATGAGACGTTATGGAATACCAGAGGAGTTTGTGAGGGTCATTATAAACATGCATGAGGACACATTTTGTAAAGTCATGGTTGATGGTTGTCTTAGTGATTCGTTTGAAGTCAAGTCCGGAGTAATTCAAGGTGGTGTTCTATCGCCTTTACTATTTATATTGGTCATTGATTACATTATGAAACGCGTTGGAACAGAAACCGGTGCAGGTATACTTTGGGGAGAGAACAGGAAACTTTTGGATTTAGATTATGCTGATGATATAGTTTTGATTTGTGATGGGCCAGAAGAGATGCAGAGAGTGTTGGACTGTTTGGTGAGTGAAGGTCGCAAGGTGGGTTTGGTTATTAATTGTGGAAAAACTGAAATAATCAATATGAATATGGAAAATGCGCAGGAGTGTGTAATTGGAGGTATGGTTGTAAAGCAAGTTGATAGGTTTAAATATTTAGGTACTTATTTAGCCAAGGATGGTTCTTTGAACTTTGAATTCGAGGAAAGGTTAAAGAAGGCTAATCAGGCAATGGGAATGCTTAAAAATATTTGGAATAATAACAATTTCTCTGTGCATACAAAAATCAAACTTTATAAGGTAATGGTTAGGAGTATCTTAATTTATGGACACGAGTCTTGGTACAGCACAGTGACTATGGAAAATAAATTCTTGGCGTTTGAAAATAAAGCACTTAGAAGAATATTAGGAGTTAAGTGGTGGGAAAGGATACCAAATAGTAGAATTAGAGAAATAACAGGAGTGCAGCCGATCGATGAATATGTTAGATTCTCACGATGGAAGTGGCTAGGACATGTGTATAGGAGACAGGGAATAGTACGAGGTACACCAGGGTGGGTGGCACTTGGTAGGAGAGGTAGAGGAAGGCCAAAAGAGACGTGGGTGAGGACAATGAGACGGGAAGCTGGAGATGAGTGTTGGGGAGATCTTGAGGAGTTAGCACAAGATAGGATGTGGTGGTGTGAGTTCATCGAGGCCCTATGCATCCCCGAGGGTGCCACAGGAAATGATTGATTGATTGATATATATATATATATATATATATATATATATATATATGTTTATATATATATATATATATATATATATATATATATGGAGCCTCTGTGGTACAGTGGTAGAGTGTGCGTTTCGATATATATATATATATATATATATATATATATATATATATATATGGAGCCTCTGTGGTACAGTGGTAGAGTGTGCGTTTCGTACGCGGGTGAACCAGGGTTCGCGCCCCGCCAGGCTAATAAACTTTGGGAGTGTTTACCCGGCCACGTACTGCATTGGCGGACACAAGGGGTGCTGTTGTTGAACCAGTTTCGCTTTCTTATTATAAAGCATGCTTGCACTCAGTCGGCTTGCGCGGGCCGTTTACACTTGGTTCACAGACTACACACACATCCAAAGCCACTACAACACTACAATTACACTTACAAGCACTTCTCACCCTACATACAATCTCTACCAGACAGCCTTAGCCACTTCGTAGAGATACATTGGCTGTATCGTCCCGGCTTCGGTCGGGATAGGCCGGTCCTGCAGTGGATACTCAAACGGCTGATGATGATGACGATATATATATATATATATATATATATATATACAGTATATATATATACGAAGAATATTCATCATCATCATGGCATTTTTCAACTTATAGATAACAAATGGCCTTAGACATTGGAAAGAAAAAAATCCACGTAAACTATACCTCGGTAAAACTAGACAGAGAACCATAACCTCTTCCAGTCCAGTTGGTGACCAGGTGTAGTCAGACTGGAGGGTTGATCAGGCTAATAACCAAGGAGACTCATTCCAACCCCATAAATAACTAAAGCTCTTCAAATATTATGTAAATATAACAAGGTATTAAAATTGTGGGGTTGACATTGTTCCGCCAGATGAAAAGAAACATAATATAGGACTTATTTTGTCGTCCTCGCTCCAAGCTCCTCACGATAGTCTTCACCCTGGCTCGTATTTTCGTCGGTTAAGGAAGCTCCGTAACATCTCTTCCTTGTCGTTTTTTTTTCTTTTTTTTAATACGGGTGATGAATATCGTTCTGTACGTTATGCAAGTAGAGTATGAAAATGCTGAAAGGATTTATGTAACACAGAAGAGGACAAGAGGGAGTAATAAACAAAACAAATTGCTTCGGAAAAGATGTCAGGGAGCTTCCTCAGCTGAAGAGAATACGAACTCGTGGCACTTTGGATTACAGAACAAACACAGTGATCGCAAAATATACTTAGATCTCGTAACACATCTTCCTTAACAATCTTCTCTGCACATTTTCACATTACTATTGTCTTTTAAGGTTATGGACGAAAACTATGCCGACATTTAAACAAATAAAGGAAAAGAGTGGTGAGGTGCACTATGTAAAATAAATATCTACAGGAAGTGAACCTCAACATTCTCCTGTAAGGTTACTCGATATAAATAAAATAATCTTAAATGTATAATAAATCAATAAGGATGTGATGCTCTAAATTCTCCTTTGCTACCCAGAATAAGGTCCTTACGCAGGTTTACAAAACAAATACAGTAACGATAATATACAGGATGTTCCAAGAGATTTCTTTGTAACTTCAGGAAGGGAGTCAAAGGCCGACTTTGAGTAAAAAAAAAAAAACACACACACGAGTCCAATTCTCAACCGTTAAGGAGCTACAATAATTACCAATGACCTTATGGGCAAAATCGTTTCCTTTATAATTAACCCATAACGTCATGAAGAGCTAACTCTGTACCGGTACCGATATAACTGAACCCGTGTCGATATATCCTTTTCAACTGACCCTCAGCCCCTATATAACCTGAATAAAAAAAAGAAAAATGTCCCGAGGAACACCTTGTACACCTGAGGTCAACTCCTAATCTTACAGTGGCTGAAGGAGAACACTCAGTCATGCACCAATAAACTTACTCAAGCCTGAAATTAAATGGTTCAAGGTCGCAGTTTACCGGACCTCAGACGAGTGGGAGGGGGTGGAGGGTGGACACAGGAAGTTACATGACACCGTGGAAGGGGATGGAGGGTGGACACAAGAAGTTACATGACACCGTGGAAGGGGATGGAGGGTGGATACAAGAAGTTACATGACACCGTGGGAGGGGATGGAGGTGGACACAGGAAGTTACTGTACATGACAACGTGGGAGGGGGTGGAGAGTGGACACAGGAAGTTACTGTACATGACAACGTGGGAGGGGGTGGAGAGTGGACACAGGAAGTTACTGTACATGACAACGTGGGAGGGGGTGGAGAGTGGACACAGGAAGTTACTGTACATGACAACGTGGGAGGGGGTGGAGAGTGGACACAAGATGTTACTGTACATGACAACGTGGGAGGGGGTGGAGAGTGGACACAGGAAGTTACTGTACATGATAACGTGGGAGGGGGTGGAGAGTGGACACAGGAAGTTCATGACACCGGAAGTTCATTATACCAGAAGTTCATGACACCGGAAGTTCTTTACGCCAGAAATTCATGACACCGGAAGTTCTTAACGCCAGAAATTCATGACACAGGAAGTTCTTTACGCCAGAAATTCGTGACACCGGAAGTTCATGACACCAGAAGATGAAGACTTTTTGTTTTAACTTTCCAATACGGTGACATCTTTAATTTTATTCTTGCGATCTCCAGTTTATTATATTTATTTCTGGAGAGGCTCTTGGAACTGGAGAGGTGAGATACAGCTTTCATTTACCCCTTCCCTGCAAGAAGACTCCCCTAACAAGCATCTAATCATATGTCTCGCGCGAGGTCAGTATTCTCGTCAGGTAAGGTGACTCCCTAGCACTATTTTTTCAGCAGTTTATTTTTGGTTATGGCTGGCTAATATCCTTTTGAGTATGGCGATGCTTGTTATATAACACAGAAAAAGACAGTAAGGTGTACTAAATCACATAAACTCCTTAGAAATGGGTGCTACGGAGTTTCCTTAACCGACGAGAATACGGGCCTAAGGAAAATTTTAATAGTACGTCAATGAATGGGCGAAAAGATAAAGGAAACTTATCCTTGTATAAAAGAAAATGATAAAACCTAAACAAAGTATCATAAACCAGAAACAACTGCAGCAAAAATAATAAAGGTTAACAGGGGAAGCCATGGTAAAGGAAAAAGCACTGACTGTTGTAGGGGCCGTGGAATTAAAAGATGTGAAAAATGGGGAAACATTCTGCAAAAAGAATCAACGTAAATATATGAAGAAAATGAAAAGAAAAAAAATTGCAGGGGTAACTATGGTAATAGGTGGGAGGACTGACCGTCGTGAGAGAGAGAGAGAGAGAGAGAGAGAGAGAGAGAGAGAGAGAGAGAGAGAGCATATTAGCGGCATCTAGAAAAGTGCCTGGATAGAAAAATGCCTAGAGAGAAAACTGAACAAGGAAATAAAAAAACAGCGGGAGGTAGGCCAAAGAAAACAATGTTGCAAGGCAAGAGCAGTAACCGTGGAAGGAGTCTTATTGATAAATGATGGAGTAGGAGTTAAACCATTCAGCAGGAAACGTGAAGAAACAGCAAATAAAACAGGCGACTGAAAGAGGTAACTATGTTAAAAAGATAAACACAGACCGTCGTGGGAGTAGCACAGGTAAATTTTGATGCAGCAGTAGTAAAATAATTCAGTAGGCAACCAGCAGGAAGAAACAGCAGAAAAAAAAAAAAAACGAAGATAAAGGAATGCAGGGAGAGGTAACTATGGTAAAAAAGAAGTCCTGCTTACTGACCGTCGTGGGAGTCGTAGAGGTAAATGATGTGATCCCAGCGGTAGTGGTGGATGAGGTCAATGATGGCCTGGTGGTACTCGGGTCTCATCGTGGTGGCGTAGTCCATCAGGCCAGAAGACGGGTTTGGTACCTGTACGCCAGAAAGACGGAGATATTTTTTGTCTCGATATATACCGTATTTTTTGTTGCTCTCACAATTATATTATTTTTGTCTCGAATATCTGTCTATCTATATGTATCTATGTCTATCTACATCTATCTGTCTACCTATATCTATCTATCTGTCTATCTATATTTTTTTGTTTGACTCTGGTACCTGGGGGAAACCAGATGAATAGGTGGATAAATTCTCTCTCTCTCTCTCTCTCTCTCTCTCTCTCTCTCTCTCTCTCACACACACACACACACACACACACACACACACACACACACACACACATTCCTCCAGTACCAGAGGTTCATATTTTCATAGTTACACCATCTCTTTCATAACTCCAGCAGAAAAATGGATGCTGCATTAAGGAATATCTTCGTACAAAGTTAAGTCTCTACAAGCCGCTAAGCTAGTGTGTCATTTAAGCTTCCTTGTTGCGTCCACACCTTTTACTTGTCTAAGGTGTTGTTTCCATGTAGTGAAGGGCTTTGGGGTGTAATTTAGGTGGTAGTACTTCATCGTTATCCATAAACAGCATTATGTGCCCCTACCATCGTCTTCCATGCTATTTTTACGGTTTTCATACTGATAGTCAGCATCAATAACTTGGGGTATGCTATTGTGGTATACTGTGCAGAATCAATCACCAATGAAGATCTGTTGGATGATCTCAAAAGCCATTTATATAATTTCAAAAGCCATTTATTTATGTACAACACTGTGTGTCAGTCCTCCATCCCGAAATATCTCCAAAGCTGAAACAAGCTGACTAGTAAGAGGAGTGAAGTTTTTTTTTATTCCATGTTAGAGCGTCCAAATTCATTGTGGGAATACGGCAATTTACTTATATACCTATTTCACATGTAAAATTACGTTACACACACACACAGACACACACAGACACACACACACAGACACACACACACACACACACACACATATATATATATATATATATATATATATATATATATATATATATGTGTGTGTGTGTGTGTGTGTGTGTGTGTGTGTGTCTGTCTGTTGCAGTGGTCCTGGTGAGAGAGGGTAGTGTTTGAAAAATCCCTGTACTGTTGTTTGCAGATGATACTGCGTTGTTGAGTGAAGACAAAAGGGAGCTGCAAGGCTTGGTGGATGAGTTTGGGAGAGTGTGTACGAAACGGAATCTAAAGGTGAGTAGGGAAAAGTAAAGTGGTGGTCTTTGAGAGAAGTGAAGTCAGTGAATGTACAGTGAGGTTGGATGGTGAGGAATTGGAAAATGTGAGTACGTTTAAGTACTTGGGTAGTGTGATGAGTAAGGATGAAAGTTTGGAGGGTGAAGTGCTTGAAAGCGTACAGCAAGGAAGAAAGGTTGCTGGTTCCTTGAAAGCAGTGATAAGAAACAGGGAAGTAAAAGTTACTACATGACAGTTTGTGATACCACCTCTAACGTATGGAAGTGACGCTTGGACGTTGTTGGAAGGACACAAGTCAAGAGTGAGAGCAGTGGAAATGAGATTTCAGAGGAGCCTGTGGAGTCACATGGAGAGACAGGCTGACAAATGAGGATGCAAAGAAGAGTTGTGGTGTGGATGTGGATGTAATAGAAAGCGTTAGGAGGAACACACTGAGGTGGTTTGGCCATGTGGAGAGGATGGAGGGTGAGAGACTGACGAGGAGAGTGTATGTGAGTGAGGTGGAGGGGGTGAGAGGGAGGGGGAGGCCGAGGATGAGACAGAGGGATGGAGTGGAGAGGTATATGACAGAGGGGTGTGTGAGTTGGGAGCAGGACAGTGAAATGGTGGGGGACAGGGCGACGTGAAGGCGATTTGTTTGTGGCCACCCCGTACGGGATTGAGGCGTCTGGCAATATATAGATAGACAGATAGATATACAGATAGATAGATAGAGAGAGAGAGAGAGAGAGAGAGAGAGAGAGAGAGAGAGAGAGAGAGAGAGAGAATCCTTCCAACCCCTAAGGAGGATTACAATTCATCATAATTTAAAAAAAGAAATAAAAAGGCAAGAGCTCCGCCATGAGATTATATCCACTCATACTAGGCATCTGCAAATACATAGGAAGAGTTGCGGAAAATAAAAAGCGATTCCCTCCATTACGACAAATTACAAGACATTGATGAACGTGTTTCGAAATCCAGTGATGAGACGCTTCGAGCCCCGCCACAAACTTTTTCAGAACATTACGCAAAAGTGGCATTACTGTCGGTGTAATTAGTGGGAAGCTATTAGTCTCCATAACTGTACATACTGTGTGTGTGTGTGTGTGTGTGTGTGTGTGTGTGTGTGTGTGTGTGTGTGTGTGTGTGTGTGTGTGTGTGTGTGTGTGTGTGTGTGTGTGTGTGTGTGTGTGTGCAAGTTTATATTTTCGCCAATATCCCGTTCACAGCCTCTAACTCTCCCCACAAAATTGTTGACGCCAAAACCAAAACATGGATATATGACAGCTTACAGTACTTAACTCAACGCTGCCACACACGTTGGCTCTAGGCTCTTCAGTACAAACACGGCTCTATTATTTGTGTCTATTTTTTATCTTTACCATTTAATAGACACTTCCGTTTCTATTACATTCGTTATCAGTATTCTTGTGCTCTCCGCTCTTCACTATAAACTGTGGAATATAAAGAACTCACATTGCATCTAGTGTTTCTCCCAACGTTAAAACCCTGGTTGGCTTTTTTACGTTCTTATTATTATAAACACGGGTACGTGATTATATCTTTGTTTATTGTCTCGAAGCACATTAAAAACAGCGCACTAGTCCTTCGGGTCAATTACGTAGTTAATATCTTTGCTATCTCCAGTTAATTCCATTCACTGAAACTATCAATCTGTGGGGTTAGACAAAGCTTCCATTAACCCACTAACCACTGTTGCTTAACTAAATAAAATAAAATCGTTTAACACGAGTACTACTAATATAAATACACTATAGGAAGGAAAGGCTTAGAATTAATTGCATTTCATAACGACCTGTAGGAAATCATATCAAAATGTCTACTACACCTATCATCATCATCATCATCATCATCATCATCACCAAAATCATCATCACAGTTACCATCTCCATCACCATAACCACCACCACCATCCATGTTCACTGAACATCGTTAATTCTGTATAGTTAAACTTAATTCTGGCCGTGTTTTACAGTGCCGTTACTTGATCAAATGGAAGTAATGGTACAACACTAACAGTCAATTCCATATTACCCAAACAAGGAGTAGGGTCCCGAGGCTAGGATATCTCAGTCCTGTACAGTTAGGGACACATGAACAACCACGTCTCTTGATGGGTTTACATAATCGAAAAAAAAAAAAATGCTAGAGTTGTCTCAGTCATGACTGAACACGCAACTCCCAGACGCCACATGAACACCGCTACAAGGTCTGTTCAGTCTCGCGGAAAGTGGCTATCATGGTGTGGTAGACTGTGATATCATCATCATCATCATCATCGTCGTCGTCGTCGTCGTCGTCATAGTCTGGGTTGGATCCAGAAATACGACGAACACACACACACACACACACACACACACACACACACACACACACGAAAACTACCAACAAGCAAGAATACAAAAATGTACATTCACCCGCGACTGAAATATTTGATAAAATGCGTAATCACACCACAAAGTCCCTGATTCATACATTCACGCCAAAAGCAACGTGGAAATTTGCAGCTGGTGAACGTGCATCTGTGGGATAGAAAAATATATATACTTTTTTTTTTTTTACTGTTAAAAAACCATGTCCGGATTTGTCTACGGGCAACTAGTCCCCTCTCTCTCTCTCTCTCTCTCTCTCTCTCTCTCAGCTTTGTCCCTTTCCCCACTCCCCCCTCCTCTCCATCCCTTTCCTTCTTTTCTCCCTGGTGCCTTTCCCGTACCCGTCTCTTTCTATTTTCTTCCCTCCATTACTCTCTATCCAAAAGCGACAGAAAGGGAATCTAATCCAGGGCTTTAAGATATTCAAGGGATTCGATAAAGAAAGCATAAATAATTTCTTCCAATTTGCCCCGGATACGCCAACACGTGGGCATAACATAAATCTATCAGGAAACACAGTTTACTTGGACGTTACCAAATATTTCTTCTGTAACGATATTATCAGTGTCCGTAACAGGCTCCAGGAAAGCGATAAGGACAGCATAACCACAAATACGTTCAAGAGAAAGCTAGATATTTGTTTGTCAGCTATCAGCGTTGGCTAAGGAAAATCTGGGTGTCAAGTAGGGGACTCCTCCTGGACCATCCTCAGAGGCGGTAGAATTGGTTGTCCACCCTTGTACTTAGGACAGTACTTAGCATATCATAGGAACACGGAGCCATACTAGGAGGGTTCGCGTTTCCTTGTTTCCTTATTAGTTTAAATTAAAAAAAAATGTGTAGAGAGAACATGTATATTTTGGTGTTTCATATCCTTTGAAACTTCCTTCAGGTTTATTAATCCTATAAGGTGCTATTACAGTCTTTTTCCTGCACGATATTGCTGGGGGGGGGGTGAGAGAGGGGGAGAAAGCCTAGTGCTGTACTATCCTTTTCTTACAATCCTGTAATTTGGGTTAAGCATTACCTTTTAAAGACGGACCACCTCGCTGGTACCGTATGGTTTGTGTGGCTGTTTATGTAACTATCATTAACTCCATGTAATTCCTTTCTCTCCCTCTTCCTCTCTTTCCAAATCTGCTTTCTCCCCTCTCCCCTTTCTTCCATTCCCTTTTTCTGAAGCCCCTCGCTACCTTCTCTCCCCTCCCTTTTCCCTACCCTTACTCTCTTCTCTTTTTCTTTCCCTTCGTCTCCCATCTATGTCCCCCTCGACCAGTCAGCACACTCTCCCTTCCTACCTCACCATTCCTCTCCCTCACTTCCCAATGCCTGTCCCCTCCTCTCTCTCCTACCTTCCTTCCCTCACTCTGTTCTCCCTCCTTTCTCATCTCCCTTAGTTCTTTCCCCTTCTCTCCCGCTTCACCCTCCCCCCCATCTCCTCCACTCTCTCTTCTCCTCCTGTTCCCTCTCATCCTTCTCTTTCCCAGTCTCCACTTCGTTCTCTTCATCCTCCCTCCCTCTTCCTCTCTCTTCCCTTATCTCCTCTCCTCCTGTCTCTCCCCTTCTATGCACTGAATCATCACTCTCTCCTCCCACCCTTTTCACATACTGCTTTCATTGCTCTCCCCCTTCCTTCCTCTACCTCCCTTATCCTTCCTCTTTCTCCTCTTCCCCTTCTCCCATCCTCAATCTCTCACCCCCTCCTTCCCCTCCCTCCTCCATTTACCACACCACTACACCATCAACAGTACCGACACTCAAAAAAAAAAAAAAAGTGTGGAGGAAAATCAAATCAAAAGTAAAGAAATGTAAGTCCATATTACAATTACATGAGAAAAACAGGCATCGGTTATGAATATGTAATCAGACTAATGTTCCCTGGTTGAAGGATATGCCATGTATTTTGTAGTACCAGGTAATGTTAATACTTTCACTACCATCACGTACTTATCATTATTTATTCCTGCTGCTTCTAGATAGTTTTGTTTGACTTTAACATCAGAGTCCGCATTCTCGTGGGATAAAGAGGCTCCCTAGCATCTTTTCCTAAGCGATTTATTTTAATTACACCTTTCTGTCCTGTGTTACATAAATCCTTACAATATCGCCATACTATTCATAAAAAAACTTACGAAAGGGTATTAACCAACCATATCCAAGAATAAATCGCTGAGGAGGTGTCAGGGCGCTTCCTTAACCGACGAGAATACGAGCCTAGGAGTCACATAGTCTTCATTAACCCCTTCAGTACTAGAGACCTTAATCACCAGAGCAAAAAAAAAAAAAAAATCGCCACCACATTCAAGCGATTTCACTACGATGCCCTACTTTTATGTTGTTTTTCTTGCTGGAGCCAGACGATTTCATCCAGCTGACGAGTACTACCAAAAGGCTTACACAAGGCTTCATCTAATCCCTCCAGTTCGAAAAGTCTGTCCCAAGCTGAGTAAAATCGTCTGACGGTACTAAGATTACAGCGATAAATGTGATCTGGGGCTAGAATGGGGTTAAGATGCCTCGTGATTTGCAGATGCTTTTACAGGTGCAGGTTAATTACTTCACTACGATGACGTGTATTACTTTATCATTACCATCTCCAGACGATTTTATGTAATTTCAGAGTCTCTGAAAGTCAAAGGGTTAATGAAGGCTATAGTTAACCTCCCCGGCTTTTCAAGTCTACAAAGTTAATATAATCCCCTGGTGGCAAATAAATGTGAAGATTATATCAGAGTTAAGAACTGAAATTTGATATATACTTTTGTCTGTATTTTGTTTACCTGCTTCACTATTCTTGGTACTTACATTTTGCTTACTAATACTTTTTAATACTTACAAATTTGTCAGCTTCTGTGTTCATAAATTTAGCTGATTAATAAAGTCAACTGAATGATCTTTGTACCTTTAAATAAATAATCTTTTAATGTGTGTGTGTGTGTGTGTGTGTGTGTGTGTGTGTGTGTGTGTGTGTGTGTGTGTGTGTGTGAGAGAGAGAGAGAGAGAGAGGAGGCGGGAACCAGTGCATGAGCTTTAGGCTATGGTAAAAAAAAAAATAATTATATATCGGTGGCGTAATATTGCACTGCTGTTATTAATGTCCACAATAAAGCCTCATTAATTTAGATTTCAATAAACAAGCGAGGCACAATGGCATATTTACCAGATTCATTGAGAGATATATATATAAAACAAACAGCCCACCAGTTGACCCGGTAAAATTATCCTTCTGTGAACCCGTCTGATGTCAGAACAGGTTCAAGGTTTAGATTTCATAGGCTGATGCTTTTGTCAGGGTTGGAGCTGGTAAAACACATCAATTTGTTATGACTGCTATGTGCTATGTACTTTGCCTCAGAAGTTCCGTTCTTCCTGTAGCCTACTGTAGCTCGTTATGTTAATTACGGTACTTCAACCTACAGCTGGTTAAAACACACAAAACTAACCGGACAGATTGCAGTGACGATATGTAACATTACTCAAACTAAAATCATTTTAATAGTTACATCAGGAGGAGGAACGGAACCTTTGGAGGCAACAGTACTTCAATGCAGTCACGTCAATAGAGGAGAGAAAGTAAGATATTGGCAAGACTCTTTTTTTTTTAACTCTAATTTCAGGATCACAAGGAATTGTCTAACGTCATCAACTGCATCCCATACTACAGAGTGCAGTCCGCAAAGGTACAGAAAGGTTAGACAGGGTTCCTCATCATAGCATGCAAAATTTCCGTCAATAACCGATACTTCTCCACATCCTCGACTTCTCTGTTTAATTATAAATCGATTAATGTCCTATAATCATGTTGGAAAGGCCTGGAAATCCTCCTCCTCATCATCAGTGAGACGGGGCAGAACTATGATTGTATACTAAAACTCGCCAAAGGGAAGCCAGCCCCTCAATCTTTCATGGCCATTTGTGGGATGCGTATGATCAATAGGGTTAAGTAATATACTTATCTTTTCATTGTCGCGCTCCAAAATAGGAAAATCTATCTATCTATCTATCTATCTATTGCCAGACGCCACAATCCCGTAAGGGGTGGCCGTATGTCTTTGAGTTAGTTGTTTACGGGGAGCAAACTCTCCACCAACCCACTTGTTGACACAAAAGGTTATATGGTTGCCACCCAGCGTTGTAAATGGTTTTCTATGGCATACAGGAAACCATTAGGCTTGTCACTCAATGTAAAGTTACCTGAAAAGGACAGAAGAGTAATAAAAAGTGACAGGAAAGATGGGAGAAACAGGAAGAGAGGAGGGCAGACACAGAAAGAGAATGATAAAAGTGTAGGAAGAAGTAGGTGGCACTACATCAAGTGAGTGGATGATGGTCGCCACCACTGCCCACCGAAAATATATTAAACTGACAAAAAAAAAAGGAAAAAATAAAAATAAAACAAATTAAAGTATATTCAAGAAAACAAAACCTAGGGACAGAAATCATATTCAGCCAAAAGAAACCTAAGAAATGAACATGCGAAATCAGGCTAATGTGAAATAAAACATATCGTAGATGAAAAGAACGAATATGATATTCGCTAGAAAGTATATCTGAAAAGACGAAAGAGGAGTACAGTGCGACAGGAAACTGACAGGGAGAAGCTTTAAAGTTTTGCTGCATGTCATCACTATGCAAGTAAAACAAAGGTATATCGATGACACACACACACACACACACACACACACACACACACACACACACACAGGAGTGGATTTGTTGGGGAACATCTTAATATAAAGCAGCCATCAGGTAAGGAGGCTCCCTTTCACCTCTCCCTTAGCTATTTTTTTTTTTTTTTTATCTGGCTGGTTTAGATAATTTTGTACGTTTATGCTGAGTATGGCGATTTCAGAAGGATTTTTGTAACAGAGTCGGAGAGCAAGGTATAAACAAAAAAATAAATCACTTGGGAAAAGGTGTTAGGGACCTTCCTTAACCGATGGGAACACCGGCCAAGAAGTCATTGGGTCGGATTCTCAGGCACATTTACGATGAATTTTCTCTCGTAACTCAAACTTGTATTTTACAGGACGAGCAAAAAGTGTACAGAATCATACTATATCTGTCTTGTCTGAAAAAAAAAAAAAAATGGTTCTAAGAGAAAATTTATAACGAGCATTTTTTCCCTTTACTTAAATCTTTCTTTTTTATGCTGGAAGGGTAAGGACAGGAAAATGAAATTTTCCATGTTTTGTTCTTCCTGTGAAAATAAATACAAGTTGCGACACGGGATCAATCGTCAGTAAATTCGAGAATCACATGGACGGTTTCGCTGGTTAAAGAGAGAGCTAGAGGGGGAGAGAGAGAGAGAGAGAGAGAGAGAGTTTCAAAGTCACTGCGTACAGCCAATTTCTGTAGCGATATTTGTTGACTTTTTTTCACTGTGATTCCTAACAGAGACGAAATGCTTTCGGCAGTAGGATCTCTCTCTCTCTCTCTCTCTCTCTCTCTCTCTCTCTCTCTCTCTCTCTCTCTCTCAGGCCGATTTTATTTTACTTATTAAAAGTCTTTCGTATTGAAGGGGTTTTTGGAGGTTTTATTGGCCTCCTCTAATTCGAAAATACTTTTTTTTTATTCAAAGCTGAATATAATCGCTGGTACAGGGATGAATAAAGTAATATATGACATCAAAGTGTACTGCTGGATAAAAACAAATAAATGAATAAAAATACTGTCATCGTAGTGAAAGGGGTTGATAATCTGATGTGTTCCTCTATCGATATTTGCTGCCAGAGATCTTTTATGGTGAATCCCAACTGAAATTTATTAAATGAATTAACTTTGTTTCCCACAATGATGAATTCCGCTCCCATGGTGAAAATATTTTGTCGAATTCCCTCCACCGCCAAAAAGAAAATAAAAGGGATTATTGCTTTTTGGTCTGTCTGTCTGTCTGTCTGTCTGCCTCTCTCTCTCTCTCTCTCTCTCTCTCTCTCTCTCATCTCTTTTTGGTCTGCCTAGTGCCTCTCTCTCTCTCTCTCTCTTTCTCTCTCTCTCTCTCTCTCTCTCTCTCTCTCTCTATATATATATATATATATATATATATATATATATATATATATATATATATATATATGACATCACTGAAAAAAAAACGGTGAAATCATTAAATGCAGAGATAATATGGTGAAAAGAGTTGAAGAATTTTACAAAGAACTGTATGTATCAAGGACAGTAGTACCAATAGCTAACTTTTCTGCTGATACAAGTAAAATACCTGAGGTAACACCAGACGAAGTAAATATTTGTCTTAAAAATATGAAAAGAGGGAAGGCTCCGGGAGAAGATGGAATAGTAGCAGATTTACTGTTGGATGCAGGAGCAGAAGTACAATATAGGCTTGCTCACTTATTTACCCACTGTATAAAATAGAAGAAAATTCCCAAAACATGGCGTAATGCAATAGTTATTTTACTCTACAAAAAAAAAAAAAAAAAAGTGACTCAAAAGATCTTAGTAACTATCGACCCATTAGTTTATTATCAGTCATTTACAAACTCTTCACTAAAGTCCTTACGAACAGAATAACAACAATTTTGGAGGAAAACCAACCTCGTGAACAGGCAGGATTCCAAAGCGGGTATTCGACCAGTGATTATCTACATACAATGAACCAGCTAATTGAGAAAACTATAGAATATAATAAACCACTGTGCTTAGGTTTTGTTGATTACGAAAAGGCTTTTGACTCAGTGGAGCACATAGCAATTATAAATTCATTGCGAGAACAAGGAGTGAATGAGAACATTGTAAACCTGCTCGAAAACATATATACAGAGGGAACTGCTACAGTTAAACTACATAAGGACTCAGAAAAAATTAAGGTTGAGAAGGGCGTGCGTCAAGGAGGTACAATTTCACCAAAATTATTTACAGCATGCCTAGAATGTATATCCAGAAAGCTAGACTGGGAAAACAAAGGAGTGAACATTGATGGAGAAAAGCTAAACCATTTAAGGTTTGCAGATGACACTGTCCTAATCTCAGAAACAGCAGAGGCATTGCAAGAAATGTTAATGACCTGTACAGAGAAAGTCTGAAAGCAGGACTGAAGATGAACCGAAGTAAAACTAAAGTAATGTTTAATCCACAAACACCAAAGAGCGTCATCAGAATAAGCGATGAAATTCTTGAAGAAGTTGAGGAGTACAACTACTTGGGACAAATACTAAAATTAACGAAAGATAATGATAGCGAAATAAAAAGACGCATTACAATTGGATGGAAAGCTTTCGGTAAACACAGAGACATTATGAAAAGTAGCTTGTCAGTTTGTATGAAACGAAAAGTATATAACGAATGTATAATTCCAGCTATGACGTATGGTTGTGAGACCTGGAAACTGACGAAATCGATGGAAAATAAATTAATCCGCTCTCAGAGAGCAATGGAAAGGTCAATGTTGGGAATATCTTTAAGAGACAGGAAAAGATCAACTTGGGTGAGAGAGCAGACTAAAGTCAAAGATATTATAGAAGTTATAAAAGAACAGAAATGGAAGTGGGCAGGCCATGTAGCAAGAACAAGGGATAATCGATGAAGTAAGAGGTTGACGGACTGGACACCAAGAGAATGTAAGCGTAGCAGAAAAAGGCCAGACAGGAGGTGGAGAGATGAGATAGAGAAATTTGCAGGGAAAACGTGGCAAAGATTGGCTCAGCCAAGGAATTCGTGGAAAAGGTAGGGGGAGGCCTTTGTTCAGCAGTGGACTAGTTATGGCTGATGATGATGATGATGATTATATATATATATATATATATATATATATATATAATAAAAATATATAAATATATATATATATATATTTATATATATATATATATATATATATATATATATATATATAATTTCCATATATAAATAGATAGATAGATATTGATACATATAGACAGAGTAAGACAGGGTGGAAGTGAAGTTAGCAGGGGAGTGAAAGATAAAAATGGTAGATTACTAGTGGAGAAGGGAGAAAAAGTGAGCAGATGGAGAGAACACTTTAAGGAATTGTTGAACGTGGAGGATGGAAGTAATGCGAGTATAAGTGGCTGGGGAATGGCTGGGAGAAGGAGGGAGGTGAGAAGACAGGAAGAAATCAGTAGGATAGAAGTTGTGGAAGCAATGAAGAAAGTTAAATCAGGGAAAGCCCCAGGAATTGATGGAGTGTGTGGTGAAATGCTGAAGCATGGGGGAGAGATAGTAGTAGAATGGATGTGGAAGATGTGCAGATTGGCCTGGGAGGAAGGTAGAGTCCCGGAGGATTGGAAGTCAGGTATAATTATTCCCTTGTACAAAGGAAAAGGGGAAAAAGAAGTGTGTGGTACTCATAGGGGCATTTGTCTTCTTAGTATAATAGGAAAAGTGTATGGTAGGATACTTATTGACAGAGTTAGATAAAGAACAGAGAAATTAGTTGGAGAAGAACAGGGAGGCTTTAGGAAGGGAAGAGGTTGTGTAGATCAGATATTCATTCTCAGATCTTTAGTGGAAAAGTTTCTAGAGAAGGGAAAGAAGTTGTATGCGGCTTTTATGGATTTGGAGCAAGTATATGACAGGGTGGATAGACTAGGATTGTGGAAAGTGTTAAGAATATATGGAGTAGATGGGAAGTTGTTGAATGCTGTGAAGAGTATGTACGATGGTGCGAAGGCTGCAGTGCGTGTGGATGGTGAACTAAGTGAATTTTTCTCTTTGAAAGTTGGGTTGAAACAGGGATGTGTCATGTCTCCATGGTTGTTCAATCTGTACATGGATGGGGTAATAAAAGAGGTACAAGGTAGGGTAGTGGATGTTGGAGTGGCCCTGGTGAGAGAGGATAGTGTTTGGAAACTCCCTGTACTGTTGTTTGCAGATGATACTGTGTTGTTGAGTGAAGACGAAGGGGAGCTGCAAGGCTTGGTGGATGAGTTTGAGAGAGTGTGTAAGAAACGGAATCTAAAGGTGAATGTAGGGAAGAGTAAAGTGATGGTCTTTGAGAGAGGTGAAGTCAGTGAATGTACAGCGAGGTTGGATGGTGAGGAATTGGAAAATGTGAGTACGTTTAAGTACTTGGGTAGTGTGATGAGTAAGGATGGAGGTTTGGAGGGTGAAGTGCTTGAAAGGGTACAGCAGGGAAGAAAGGTTGCTGGTTCTTTGAAAGCAGTGATAAGAAACAGGGAAGTGAGCATGGAAGTGAAAAAGTTACTACATGACAGTATTGTGATACCAACTCTAACGTACGGAAGTGAAGCTTGGACGTTGTTGGAAGTACACAAGTCAAGAGTGAGAGCAGTGGAAATGAGTTATTTAAGAGGAGCCTGTGGAGTCACATGCAGAGACAGGCTGACGAATGAGGATATAAAGGAGCGTTGTGGTGTGGATGTGGATGTGATAGGAAGCGTTATGAGGAACACACTGAGGTGGTTTGGCCATGTGGAGAGGATGGAGGGTGAAAGACTGACGAAGAGAGTGTATGTGAGTGAGGTGGAGGGGGAAAGAGGGAGGGGGAGGCCGAGGATGAGATCGAGAGATGGGGTGGAGAGGTATATGAGAGAGGGGGGTGTGAGTTGGAAGCAGGGGAGTGAAATGGCGGGGGACAGGGCGACTTGGAGGCGATTTGTTTGTGGCCACCCCAAATGGGATTGAGGCGTCTGGCAATATATATATATATATATGCAAATAAATCCCTTGGCAACGTGTGATTCATATATACGCTGATATCCACAAGGAAGAGGAAAGGCGAAAATGTCCCGAGCGCTATCGTGTAATCAAATCTTACAGCAGACAGATAGATAAACAGATAACCAAACATCTATCTATTTATCTATCAATATCAATATATATATATATATATATATATATATATATATATATATATATTGTTACGGTGGCGCCAGCCCGGGGCTATTACAAAAAAAAGACAACAAGTCAGCCTTAGATGATCGGCCTCCACTGCATTGCAAAAATAACGCAGACCCCGGCACTGACACTCCGCAAACTAGAGAAAAACTGCACAACGGAAGTACTTACTTAAGAACGCAACACTCTGTACTTTGATAATAAAACGGAACAGCCTACCTATAGATCTAGCCTACTATCGTCACTACCGGAAGTAATACCGCCCGAGACAGTATACAGGAACACCTCCCACTTACTTCCGGTGGTGACGACTTCTACTTAACCCGTGTCCAAGGGGGAACGCAGTTAATGGCTCACGATAGTTCTCACTAGCCTTGTGCAACGAGATGGGATTAAACAGTGTAGGGGTTAGGGGGGGGGTGTATGTACGTGTGTTGGGGGAACGTTAATTAAGGCAGCGAGAAACTACGGTGAGCCAGACTGGCCCTCCAAAGACAACAAGGTCACAAAACAAAATAAAATAACTACTTTCCTCAGTCAGCAACAAAAGAATAAAAATAAACTTAAATGAAAACGCCAGCTCGGCATAAAAATGACTGGGGAGAGAGAGAGAGTGCACACACGCACGATACGGAAGCTAGCTGGGAAGAGACTGCACCTGATCAAGGCTCGTGCACGGCAAAGCGCGAACGCATAATCAAATTAATTAATAAGAACTTATATTCGTGCCCCTCTCTCTCTCTACAATAAACTGGTACTTCTAATGCAAGCAAAACATTATTAAATATACTGGTAGCTCACACAAGACAATCAAAATAATCAAATGCATACTCAGCATGGTATGAAATAAAATTGCCCTCAGTGGCGAGAACGAAAGAAACAAAAGAACTTGTAGCACTCACTAATATAAACTCCGCGAATGACACGGATACATACTGCATAATCCCCCTAGCCCAGCTGTAACGGATACACCCATGGGAACGGAAAGGCGGACAACGTAACACGCCCTTCCCCAAGGGAAAATTTTGAGCCCTGGATCAAAATTTTCGAATCAAGACCCTGACCCCTCCCTGGATAAACAATCAGCAATTACGTTATCAGTCCTCTTAATATGCCTAACTTCTAAATTGTACTCTTGCAAAAGCAAACTCCAGCGGGTCAAACGCTGGTTCTTAAATTTAAACTTGTTCAAAAACTGCAGGGGATGATGGTCTGAATAAATCTTGATCACAGGGCCAAAAGGGGGCAGGTAGACAGCAAAGTGTTGCAGAGCCAGGATAATCGCTAATAACTCCTGCTCTATGACGGAATAGTTCTTCTGGGCTCTATTAAACTTCTTTGAGAAGTATGATATGGGATGTTCAACCTGGCCCTCATCTGGCTGCATCAACACTGCTCCTACCCCTACTCGGCTAGCATCAACTGCCAGCACAAAAGGTTTGTCAAAATCTGGTGCACGCAATATAGGGTGGTGGCACAGCAGAGACTTAACCGTAATAAAAGCTTGCTCACACTCGGCTGTCCACTGCCACTTCTTATCCTTGCGCAATAAGTCAGTAAGAGGGGCAAGCACTGTGGAGTAATTCCCAATGAATCTTCGGTAATAGCCGATCATGCCCAAAAATCGCTGGAGGGCACGGCGACACTGGGGTGCTGCAAAGTTGGAAATGGCATCCACCTTAGCCCGAGGTGGAGCCACTTGCCCATGTCCCACAACAAATCCAAGGTACTGGACCTTAGCACGTACGAACTCGCACTTGTCTAAGTTGACTACTAAGCCAGCTTCCTCCAACCGCTTAATGAGCATTTCCACATGATCAAGGTGCTCCTCCCACTTGGTGTCATACACAATGACATCATCGATGTAAACGACACAATTGGGTATGCCATCCACCACTTTATCCATAAGCCTCTGGAAAGTGGCTGGAGCATTCTTCAATCCATAAGGCATCACCTGACACTGATATACTGCACCACTGACAACAAAGCTAGCCACTTGTTTAGCCCGTTCCGTCAGCGGGACCTGCCAGTATCCTTTTACTAAGTCAAGTTTGGTGATATAAGTGGCATTTCCCACCTTGTCCACGGAGTCATCGACCCGAGGCAAGGGATAAGCATCGGTCTTAGACAGTGAGTTAACCTTCCGGAAGTCCACACACAACCTAACCTTCCCATCTGGCTTCGGCTGCAAGGTAACTGGTGAACTCCACTCACTGAAACTCCTCTTGATCAATCCATGGTCCAACATATACTTGATCTCATTATCGAGAGCTTTCTGTCTGATAGGGTTGATGCGGTAAGGAGCTAATTTTACAGGCTTACTATCCCCAACGTCAATGTCATGAGTAGCCCAAGTTGTCAATCCCGGTGAATCTCCAAAAACTTTCGGATGTTTCCATAATCTGTTGCACAGCTCTTCTCGCTTTACTGGCTCAAGGTGTCGCAATTTCTCCACCAGAGCTGCATAACCATTGCCCTCCCATAGGTCAGCTGGTAACATCTCACCACGACTAAGCACTTCCTCCTGCTCCTCCAACTCACTACCAACCGCCAAAACTACAGGAGCGCTCTTATCCCTGGTTCCCTCAACGTCCACTCCAAAGTCACCTTCCAGGGACTGTGGCTGTAACCCTGGTCCACTACTCACATCACCGGCACCAACAGCTCCCTCCACAGCACGTTCCTTTGGTGCCACGTCCTCCTTTCCCCGTCCTTCACATCCCAGGTGAGAGACATCAGCAGTCATCCCACAATGAGAATCAACTGGGCGATAGTATGGCTTCAACATATTAATGTGGCACAACTGAGTACTCTTCCGCCTATCTGGGGTAACAATTAGATAGTCAAGTTCCCCAACTCTCTTCTTCACAATATAAGGACCACTGAATCTAGCCGCCAGAGGTTTTCCTTGCATGGGCAGCAGTGCCAAAACTTCATCTCCTTGCTTAAAACTCACGACTTCTGACCTTCTTATCGTAATGAGCCTTCATTTTCGCTTGAGCCCCGATTAGATGGTCACGGGCAAGCTCTAAAGCGCAATGCAGTCTCTCCCGAGTGCGGCAGACATAGTCAAGCATGGATTCTTGGTTGCCAGATTTGTTGTTACTCCAGGCCTCTCGCACCACATCCAAGGGACCACGAACTCTGTGCCCAAACACTAACTCATTGGGTGAAAACCCTAACGACTCAGTTGGTACCTCTCTCACTGCAAACATAACAAAGGGTACCGCTAAGTCCCAATCCTTTCCACTATCATAGCAGAAGGTGCGTAGCATTGTCTTTAAGGTCTGATGATGCCTCTCCAGGGCACCTTGTGACTGCGGATGGTAGGCACTGGACAAAATATGTTTGATGCCCAACTCTGTCATTGTCTGCTTAAACAAATTAGATGTAAAATTTACTCCGCGGTCTGACTGCAACTCCTTGGGCAGGCCAAAATGAGTAAAGAACAGGATAAGTTGCTTGACTACTGACTTTGCCTGCATGCTTCTGATTGGTATAGCCTCTGGGTATCGCGTTGTAACATCCATTATGGTTAACAAATACTTGCTTCCAGCAGAAGTAGGAGGTAAAGGGCCCACAATATCAATGATTACCCGGGTAAACGGAGGTTCAACTGCAGGAATGGGAGTCAAAGGGGCCACAGGAAGAACTTGATTAGGCTTGCCCACTATCTGACACGTGTGACAGCTCTTGATATACGCAGCAACCTGTCCCGGCATACTTGGCCACCAAAAGTTATATCTTAAGCACTGCCTGTCTTTCTGTTTCCCAAGTGACCTGCTAAAGGTCCCTCATGTGCTAACTGTATTAACGGCACCCTATACTGCACAGGCACCACCACCTGCACTAACTCACCCACTCCTCCATCCACCGTGGCGCCAGTGGGCGTCCATCGGCGATATAAAACATTGTCTTTAATCAGGAACTCCTCCTTACCACACTCCACACTTCCTTCCTCCCCTACTCAAGCAAACAAGGGCTTTAATGTTACATCCTCCTGTTGCTTCACCCTCAATTCTGCTGGCCCAACACCCGCCAGCTCTATTGAGGACTGAGATAAGGGACTGGTCGGGACACTGGATTGCGAAGGGCGATCAATCTCAGCGTCACCTCTAGTACACTCGACAGGGGGAGGAATGTCAGACTCCACACTGACATCATCACCTCTACCCTCAACAGTGACACTCTGTTCCTCAGGCGCGTTTGACGGAGGTCCTGCATCCTCGCAGTCGACCCCAGCGTCCTGAAATTCTTCTAATTCAGTCAGTGGGCTGGGTTCAGTCTCCACACAGACACACTCAGCACCACCTCTAGTGTCCTGAGTGGGAAGTGGGGCGGCGCCCATGCACGCATTCCCACTCTCCTCACCCACTACAGCAACACTCTGCTCACTAGGTTCCTCCATTGGTGGCCCTGCCTCATCACAGTCGACCCCAAGAACCTGTGACTTCACCAGTTCTTCCTCCCGGGCTGCAACCTGTGCCATAGATCGTGTAATTGCACAGACCGGGAACATGGCTTCCACTTCTGCATCAACTTCAATACCAATTTCTGGGGCGTCAAAACACTTCTCTGCCACAACAACTGGTGGGGGAAGAGATGGAAATACTTTCTCCCCAGCCAGGTCGTTCCCCAGCAGAAAATCAATCCCCTCTACTGGCATTACATCAGCAACAGCTACTTGAGCTGCAGCCTGAACAATGGGGCAATCGAGTTCCACATGAACATAATCATAGTATTCATCTGAGTTCATGCCTCTACACAGCACATACTTCCCTGAGTTTACAGGCCCTCCAGTCACGTTTCTGCACACAGACTGTTGTGCACAGGTATCACGAGCCACAGTAACTGGATAACTGATCCCATGAATTTTCACTGTGCCGTGACACATAAAAGGTTTACACCAGTCTAGGGACGATTTCTGAGGCAGTTCATCCGGAGGTGGCGTAGCATGTTGGGTAACTTTTCCAGCCTGAGCTGGCAGCGAGCACAACCGGCTACACTCCAGCTTTCCACAGACTTCTCCCTCACCGTTACCACTCTCCCAACTCCTCTCGTTCACCTGACTCGAACCTATAACTAGTGCCACTGGTTTGGCATTTTGGGAGGCCTTCCACTTAGGCAGTTAGGCTTGATGTGCCCACTCTGTTTGCAAAAGTAACAAACTAGCTTCGAACTGGATACAGGGCTCTTTCTCCCTGAATTCTTTGTCTCCTCTGAACTTCCCTTGGACTGATTCACGGGAGATTTATCCCAGGCAGGGCCACTCACAGTCCTCTCCCTGGAATACTGAAAATTAGCATGCTTGACCCCCATACTCCGCAAGGTAAACACCCGGTCATCAGCCCACGTCGCTGCTTCCTTCACGGTCTTGAATCTCTTCTCCCTAATTTTAACACCAATTTCTTTGTCAGCCATGTTGGTAAAATGTTCCATCAAAAGCAGTTCACGCACCTCGTTATACGAAGTGGCGCTCTCACTCAGCAACCACTCGTCTAACCTCTCCTCCAGATACCTGGCGTAGGCCACATAGGTGTCAGCAGGCCTTTTCCGAGCACCACGGAACAACAACCGATAAGCCTCTGGTCTAAGTTCATATGCCTTCAGGATGGCTGTTTTAAATTCATCATAATCATCTACATCCTCAGGGCTCAACCTATTATACACTTCCAAGGCTTTTCCCTTCAGCACATTAGATACCAACCCCACCCAGCGCTGCCTTGGCCACTCAAACTCCCTAGCCTTCTTCTCAAACCTGACAAACCATTCTGTCACCTTCAACTCATCAAATGCTGGCACTAATTTTAGACTCCTTGAGAACCAACTCTCCCTATCCTCTGCACGGCCTGAGGTTTGGGTATCTGAAGTTGGTCTATTGGCAGTCACCTCCAAACGAGTCTTCAGCTCAAATCGCATTTTTTCACGCTGCAACTCCATCTCCTCTCTTGCACGCTGCATCTCCATCTCCCTCTCTTCTTTTGCACGCTGCATCTCCATCTTTTTTAACTCCAACTGCAACTGAGCCTCCGGTGACAAGACTCCAGGGTATATGGGAGTGGAATGAACAGCTCCAGGGAAAGCACCAGACATACCCGGGGGAACTGCTCTAAACTGGCTCGGCGGCATCATAGATGGTAATAGTGGGGTAGCGAAACGAGGCAACTCAGCACCATAGTCAAACTCAGGGCTCACACGGGGAGTACCTTTGCTATGTGCCTCTCGTTGTTCCATATTTTCCATATCCACAGGTGACTCAGCACGTACGCGATCTGGTGTAGACACGCGTGACTCCATGGCGACAAATCAATGGCAGTACTGAATAATGAAATACTAATGCTGACTGAGAAACTACAAACACATCAACTTCACCTCAAAGCACAGAGAACGCCAAGGTAACGATATCCTAGCAAGAAGAAGGCACTGTTAGGATATCCTGATGCGAGGTCGCCACTGTTACGGTGGCGCCAGCCCGGGGCTATTACAAAAAAGACAACAAGTCAGCCTTAGATGATCGGCCTCCACTGCGTTGCAAAAATAATGCAGACCCCGGCACTGACACTCCGCAAACTAGAGAAAAACTGCACAACGGAAGTACTTACTTAAGAACGCAACACTCTGTACTTTGATAATAAAACGGAACAGCCTACCTATAGATCTAGCCTACTATCGTCACTACCGGAAGTAATACCGCCCGAGACAGTATACAGGAACACCTCCCACTTACTTCCGGTGGTGACGACTTCTACTTAACCCGTGTCCAAGGGGGAACGCAGTTAATGGCTCACGATAGTTCTCACTAGCCTTGTGCAACGAGATGGGATTAAACAGTGTAGGGGTTAGGGGGGGGGTGTATGTACGTGTGTTGGGGGAACGTTAATTAAGGCAGCGAGAAACTACGGTGAGCCAGACTGGCCCTCCAAAGACAACAAGGTCACAAAACAAAATAAAATAACTACTTTCCTCAGTCAGCAACAAAAGAATAAAAATAAACTTAAATGAAAACGCCAGCTCGGCATAAAAATGACTGGGGAGAGAGAGAGAGTGTGCACACACGCACGATACGGAAGCTAGCTGGGAAGAGACTGCCTGATCAAGGCTCGTGCACGGCAAAGCGCGAACGCATAATCAAATTAATTAATAAGAACTTATATTCGTGCCCCTCTCTCTCTCTACAATAAACTGGTACTTCTAATGCAAGCAAAACATTATTAAATATACTGGTAGCTCACACAAGACAATCAAAATAATCAAATGCATACTCAGCATGGTATGAAATAAAATTGCCCTCAGTGGCGAGAACGAAAGAAACAAAAGAACTTGTAGCACTCGCTAATATAAACTCCGCGAATGACACGGATACATACTGCATAATCCCCCTAGCCCAGCTGTAACGGATACACCCATGGGAACGGAAAGGCGGACAACGTAACAATATATATAATAGATGGATACAGGGCAGATAAATATACCACTCTCTCTATCTATCTATCTATATCTATATCCATCTATCTATCTGTCGAGAGAGAGAGAGAGATGGATACAGGCAGATAAATATAACTCTCTCTCTCTCTCTCTCTCTCTCTCTCTCTCTCTCTCTCTCCAAAACTGAAAACATCACACGCCGTCCAAAACGAACCACAAATCTATATTCGTTCACCAGCAATGACGGGAAGGCTGAATGGCGAGGCTGCACTGACAGATGGCGACAAGCATGACAGAGACGATGTGGGGGTGAGGTATGGGGTAGGGAATATAACCAGAGAGAACAGAGTTATAACCAGCCTTCTCTGCCACCATCTTACACTTTTCTATGCCATCATAAAGGGATCTGAAAAAGCGAGGTTGTACAGAGATAGACAAGGACTTGGGTAGGGAAGAGGCAGAGATATACAGGGCAGAGTCACAGCCACAGCCAATTGTCTTACACAATTAGTACAGAGACTTCCTTACACATTTTACTTGTCGATTTATTATACACGTCACTAATTTTTATCATACTGTTCGTTACCAAAGCAAGCGATATCGATAAGAGGACTGAACAGATATGGTAGAGAGAAATATGGATGTATTATACATAATAAATCGCTATGGAAAAGGTGTTGCGAAGCCAATGTCGTCAGTAATACCACTCCATCCCTGCCACCACACTATACCGGCCTATACCACAGTGGGATGCGAGAAGCGTGTGAGGTCCTATTAACGCCTTCATTCTGACGACGCGTTTTATGTTTTATTCTCGTTTCCTTCAGACGATTTTCCTCAACCTAGGAGAGACACCAGGCTAAGGGAGACTCCGTGGAAACTCTAACCCCGTCACTGCAAACGTTCTACCCCGTCACAATGCTCTGTCCCGTCACTGCAAATGTCCCACCCTGTCACTGCAAATGCTCTACCCCGTCACTGCAGATGTTCTCTCTAAAACCCCGTACCTGTAGACCTTCTCTCTAAAACCTCGTCACTGCAGATGTTCTCTCTTCAACTGTCACTGCAGATGTTCTCTCTAAAACTCGTCACTGCAGATGTTCTCTCTTCAACCCGTCACTGCAGATGTTCTCTCTTCAACCCGTCACTGCAGATGTTCTCTCTTCAACCCGTCACTGCAGATGTTCTCTCTTCAACCCGTCACTGCAGATATTCTCTCTTCAACCCGTCACTGCAGATATTCTCTCTTCAACCCGTCACTGCAGATGTTCTCTCTTCAACCCGTCACTGCAGATATTCTCTCTTCAACCCGTCACTGCAGATATTCTCTCTTCAACCCGTCACTGCAGATGTTCTCTCTTCAACCCGTCACTGCAGATGTTCTCTCTTCAACCCGTCACTGCAGATGTTCTCTCTTCAACCCGTCACTGCAGATGTTCTCTCTTCAACCCGTCACTATAGATGTTCTCTCTTCAACCCGTCACTATAGATGTTCTCTCTTCAACCCGTCACTATAGATGTTCTCTCCATATGTATAAAAATCGTCTGAAGGAAGAAAAACTACAATGACACATGCACCATTGTAGTGAAGGGCTTTACGTAGGATATTGATAAAATCGGTCTGTTCTGGCCACCCTCATCACCACACATCACATTTACCATCAACGCTACTACTCTCACCACCTTGTGTCACAAATCTACACCACCCTCATCACTTCCCACGGAGAGAGAGAGAGAGACAGACAGACAGACAGAGACAGACAGACAGACAGACAGAGACAGACAGACAGACAGAGATAGACAGAGATAGACAGACAGACAGACAGACAGACAGACAGAGACAGACAGACAGACAGACAGAGATAAAACCCGCACACTATCACCCCACATCAACGTCACCACTGCCATCACCAAACTCACTTTCACCACCACCATCACCACCACACTCGCCCTCACCACCCTATTTCAGCCTACACGTCGAGGGATCAGGCTGGCAGGCAGGGATTCGGAATACATCCAGGAAAAAATGAAACCAAAATCCAGTGAAAAGCTTCTCCTAAAAAAAAAAAAAAAAAAAAAAAAAAAAAAAAAACGGTTATAAGTCAGCAATAAGGTTTTACGATACAGATGTCGTGGGGCTGAAGTTCGCATGTAAAGCCAAATACAAAATCTTCCTATTTTGAAAGGTCGAAAATAGGGTTTGGGCGACGACGATGCTGCTGGTGATGATTAAAACACCAATAATTTATAAAACTGGAAATACGGCTATGACGATTATAACATTCTGTGGTTCCCAAACGTTACCTGGGTCTTACCGACTTTTAACAGAAAACCTTTGATGACTTCCCCACTCCCAAAGGAGGAAACTCCTCCATCTGTTGGGATATATATATATATATATATATATATATATATATTTATCTATCTATCTATATATACGATATATATATATATATATATATATATATATATATATATATATATATATATATATATATATATATATAGGCATGTATGGCATATATACATACATATGTTTCCGTGAATATAAATATATACAGGTATATAAAAATATGTTTAAACACACACACACACACACATAACTTTACACGCATAAACAAGGTTTCACTGATGACATGACCACGGCAAGCACAAATTACGTTAGCCTACTGGAACACGTCCAGGGAAACTCGTGTGTGTGTGTGTGTGTGTGTGTGTGTGTGTGTGTGTGTGTGTGTGTAATTCACCGGGTCGGTCAGGATCACTTGATGGTCGTGATGGTCAGCTTTTACCCTCCCGGAAGGGAGCTGAGAGCTCATATAGTCCGATCTAAGGGCAAGGCTGTGACCTTCACACACGCACACACCCGTCCCCTTGCTCAAGGGGGACAGTAACCACCCACTTCGTCAGTGAAACTTTTCGCAACCTGAGCGAGGCGCGAACTCCCGTCCATCAGTTGGCAAGCGAGAACGTTACCACTTCACCAGCGAGCGGTGTGTGTGTGTGTGTGTGTGTGTGTGTGTGTGTGTGTGTGTGTGTGTGTGTGTGTGTGTGTGTGTGTGTGTGTGAGAGAGAGAGAGAGAGAGAGAGAGAGAGAGAGATTAAAGAAAAGGAAATAAGAAAAAGAAGACTGATAAGAGGGAAATAAAGGGGACAATCGCAGAGGCAGTAAGAACAGAGAGAACAATATAAGGCAGGTGTGGTGGCAGGCAGACAGTCAAGCAGGTAGAAAGACAGAGCAGGGAGGAGAGGAAGGAGGGAGAGCTAGTCAGGCAATGATGAAAAAATAGGGAGTAGTGGTCAGTCTGTCAGGCAGGTAGGCAAGTAAGCAACAGAAGCAGGGAGGAGAGGAAGAAGTATGAGACTAACGGTCATAGTCTTAAACTGTGGGAAAGCGTTCACCTTGCCCTATCCGCATCTTTTGGTAGTCTTAAAGCACGAAAGGGAGAGCGTTCCCCGGTGAACGGGAGAGGATTACCAAGGCGTAGTACTGGAATCCGCGGGGGGTCTCGTTGCACCCCTTCGCATGCCCCTTCGTCATATTATAGCAGCCTTGTGCAAAGAAAACGATGTAGAATTTGAAGGACCCTATGGTGTGTGTGATAGGAATTTTAATTTAATGATAAAAACATCGTGTAAAAAAAAATACGCATTTAATATTTTTATCATTTTAAAAGACTTCACCACTTCTCCGGGGATGGTTAATTTACGAGGAGACGAAAACAAAGATGAGATACAGTAGCCACTTCCATTTTATTTCTCAATATTTCTACCAAGCTGTTTATCAGATATGGTGTATGATACTTTTATAATTAGTTTGATTAGTACGTGAAATAATTCCTATAGTAAAGAATGGCCGAGTACTACCTAAACAGACGACTAGTGCAAAGCCAGTTGGTTTGAATTACGAAGTCTTATGTTTGCGTTCGGTGAGCTTTTACTAGTTCGCACTATTTTGTTTTGGTTTGGCAATATATTTCTCTGGTGTATTTTGGTGTGATCTGAACGAATTTGGCTTTTATTTTCGGTGTTCATGATTGGTTTTCAAATTAACCCCCCCACCCCGTGTCTTGGGGGTGGGATTTCGGGGTTCTGCGTGAGAAGAATGGCAAAAGCAAGCATTTGGGGCAGAAATATAGTCAAAATCGGTATGACCAGCCAAGGCGTATTCGTAGGGTTATTATTGACCGCATGGACTCCTTTGAAGCTATGTCTGACACCGAATTTTTCCTGCGGCACAGGATCTCCAAATCCTGTATGCATACTCCTATACAGAGTAATTAAAAACAAATGCCAGTCTTTAATAAGTGAAGAGGTAAGACTTGCAATCATTAATAGATTATATTGTGTGTGAATCATAGAAACTGTCATATGTATTGTTTTTATTTTAAGATTTTGAATTTTAAAATTAATCAGTGTCACCAACTGTTTGCCGCGCCTACCCACACGAAGGGGTGTGTGCTCTCCCGCTTTCAAGTTTACCACTTACGTTGAAGGTGTGAGCTTCCACCTTGAGTAGGGTGCGGGAAGGGTAACCCCTGCACTCAGTTTCAAGACTACGGGCGTAAGAGTCGGGAAAGGAGTCAGGCATGCAGACAATCAAGAAGGCTGGCTGGCTGAGGGAGCAGGAAGAAAGTGGAAGGAAGCAGGAAAGGAAGGAGAGTTGGGCAGGCAGGCAAGAATGAAGGAATGAAGGCGGGAGGAAGGCACAAAAGATAAGGAGGAGAGGTTGTAAGGCTGAAGAAGCAGGCAGGAAGACGGAGAAACAGTGAAACACTCCATGAAAATTAGGAAAATGCCAAGACTTTCTCTATAGCAGTAAAAAAAAAAAAAATCGTCACATACCATTTACGCTCTCTCTCTCTCTCTCTCTCTCTCTCTCTCTCTCTCTCTCTCTCTCTCTCTCTCTCTCTCTCTCACTACCCATTGTCTCATTTACCTTATCGAATTTCGTGGAGGGGAAGTAAAGGTAAAACAGATTTCTTTCTGAAGAGAGTTCTCCTCTCAACACATCAGTTTCCAGACAGTATTTATTTCTTGGTAGATAACGCTCAGAGGATCCTATCTGTTCGCTAAACAAGCCTCTCTGGTAGTTATTACAAAAGTAATTTTGTTTGGTTATACTTTACCTCATCAATTATCATTCTGGTCTGGCAGTGATATGTATAGAAGCTGTACAGTACGTGTGAAGATAAACACAGCCATGATGAAAAATTCTCAGACACTTCCCCGCAGGGTGAGGCATGGAAGACTTTATATAAACAATTTTTATGTGGCTGCAATTTGACAAACACAACAAATATGTACTAGCAGGAAGATTACTGTCTGTTATTTGGAGAAAACTGAGCAATATTTGGCTGGACACAATGCTGGCAGCGGATTGTCGGTGAAGTATTGCCCATGGCTGTACATTCGGCCACACATGAACCTGGGACGGTCTGTGTGAAGTGAAGGTCTAGCTACAATATCCGATGTTCATGCATCACAGTTACCTGGTCATTTCAATTAATATTTGACACCGTTCACTCATGTCAGTGCCACCAGCAAATACAGGTATATACAAAAGTTAGACCTCTGCTACACACTTTTGCTGTCCCAGGTTCATATGTTACCAATTGTACATTCGAACACTCTTATACTACTCTTTAAGATTACGGGCGTTTATAAATACAGAACCAAGAGATCAGCAGGCTGAAGCACAATCAAAGAAACAACCAACTTCTCAGTTCGTCTGAAGAAAATTTACAGCCGAAGAAACACAACTGGAATGCTTTCCCCTTCTAATACGTAACTCAGATGGTTCGATTTCTCTCCTATGTATTCGTCAAAACGTGGGCCCTCACTCTCGTCGGTATAAAAAGCTCCATAGCACGTTTCAATAAGCAACTTATTATGCTTATTACACTTTCTGTTTATGTCCGTATTACATAAATCATTAATATCGCCAAAATCTGCATGGGTAACGCGCAAAGGGATATTTAACCAACTGTACCAAAGAATAAATCGCTGAGGAACAGGTGCTATGGAGATTCCCTAACCGACGAGAAAAAGAGCCTTAGAAATCCGGAAAATGCTGCAATGAACGCGTCCACGGCACAAGGAGAGGAATAACAGCAGCAGTTACGAAGTTCGGGCGAAACACGTGCTATATGCTAAGCTGTGATCAATAGTAACCAGTCTGTCTCCAGACCCAGTTAAACCTTATACAAACTTCCAAACTTAGTACGAAATAATCAAACAAGTTGGGATCTTGCTTTGGAACCATGTTAAAACTATACGACATGGTCAATAGTTCCTTTGCACAGTCTTGAACACCCCCTGATAACTTACATCTTGCTAAGCGAAAAAAATACAATCAAAAGTCATCTCAAAACCAGGCCACGACATAGCGACATCGTGCTGAACCAAATCACCAACAATAGAAACGATTACTCTCGCTTCTCTTCAACCATCTCAAAACCTCGTCAGAACTTAATGATGTCTTGAGGTCTTGCTAAATAAAACAGCAATAATGAAACAGGTTGTAACTTGCTTCTTGTTAGTTTCTTTACATCGTCTCATAATTGTGTCAAATCCTACCCACATTTTGCTAAACAAACTGACAGTCATTAATCTAAGTCTTCTTATTGTAACAAGGCCTGGGTGGGCTGAGACACTGCTTTGAGACAATGAAAATAAAGACAAAGTTTAGGTTTATTTCACGATTGTTATAAAGCAGACAATCCATTTGTCTTAGGTTACAAGCTATTTTCCTGAAGTTAAACATATTTTTCTTCAGCTACAATCAGTTTTTTAAAGCTACAATCTATTTTTCTTATGCTACAATCTATTTTTCATAAGCTACTATCTATTTTTCTTAAGTTATAATCTATTTTTCTTGAGTTACAATCTTCATTTACATAACACAAACAATCAGACTTACACCCATGTCCTTCACTGTACTGCTATGTGAACAGATACATGAAGGAAACGAATTATGTCCAACAGTCTGACGTAATCGATAATCAAACTCAGGGTTATTCCAAATGCGGGCTGGACATTTATTTATGCACCCCCGGCTCCCTTGATATGGAACCCCAGATACAAAAAGTAACGACCGATCACAACCCTTTGGCTGAGATATCGGTTTGGTTTAGACGATGTAATTATCTTTAAAACAATTCCAGGGCACTAAAACTTTTATATATTACGATTCAAGTTTTGACTGGGAATACATTTACGAAGGAGTGTCTCACTGAGCTCACAGAAACTCAACGAATCCAAAGGATAATTTGACGTCTTTCTGGCCTCGCACCTTCCACCGTCTTGCGATTTTGTTCATCGGGAGAGGGGACTGGTCACGATGAAGGGAGATAGAAACAGTCACTAGTAACCCATTACAATACGATGTCACTTTTTACTCTTCCTTCTTGCTACTCTCCAGGGATTTTCGTTCTGCAATGTCACCGTGTTGGAGGGAATGGGAACAATCACCAGCAACCCTTTTAGCCCAAGGGTGTCCTGCATAACCCATTCGTGCCACTGCCGAGCGATTTCATTCAGCTGACAAGAACCACTCCAGACAGGTTACTATGACCCACTCGCAGCAGAATAAAATTGCCTAGTGTTAGTTGGAGTGGATTCTAGAGCTGTCCTGACATGGAGAGTTAATGGTACCAATACTGACACTTTTACTCTCCTATGGATCACTCTTACCTGGTTATAATTACCTGGCGACTGGTTAATAAAATATGATAAAGCAGACGCGAGAATTAACTGCTGAATCCTGTGATAATACTGACAGTTCATTCAGGCTACTGTATCTCCATTCAGTTTATTCAACTTACCAAAGAATTTACTTGAATTCTGGATTCTTAGCACCAGGTACCAAAGGCAATGTGGCACTAATTCACAAAAAAGATATATGAGTAGCAATGCAACAGAAACGGGAAAGAAGAAAAAATGAATGATAACAAAAGGTAAAAACACAATAAAATGAAAGAAAATTATTCGGGAGCCGAATGCTAATCTGCCGCCAGAATATGCTGTTGGCCAAGCCCAAGATTTAGGCCATATCTTGATACCCTGAAGGTTTCATATTGATAGCTCAAGCCGATCATGAGATAAAATGGTGCTAAAGGCGGGCGGTAAAAACTAGTTGAACTTTGGCAGCAATTTTGGTGACCTTGACCTTGACTCCGAGTGCCCATTTTCAAACTCGGCCAATATTTTGGTCATACTGTACCTTGATACCCTGAAGTTTTCATGTTGATAACACAAGCCGTTCAAGAGAAATAGTAGAAACACACACACACACACACACACACACACACACACACACACACACACACACACACACACAGAGGCAGGCAAAAACATTATCGCTTCGCCTTGTAAAGGCGGGCGATAACAAGGACAAGACACTATGTAGATTAGATAGAGCTTAAAAATGAACAGAACCTTGGAGAGAAAGTATAAATGTCTCGGACATGATCAATTCGAGTTATAAAAAACCTCTGGTCCATTCTAATTCGTAAAATCTCTCTCACGCTCAATAAATTGGTCTGAATATAAAGAATAAAATCAAAAGTACGTTCTCGAGTTGAAGGGATTAATGAGCTTAGTTTAATATGGCCCTACAACCAAGTCCTCACATATTTACGCTAAAATGCTGCGAGGGAGTGATAACAGTGATAAAGGGTCTTCTGTGAATTAAAACTGATGAAACTTGAAAACCTGAGTTCAGTTAATTTTCACCAAGGACGGAGCTAATTTGGTGAGTCATAAAGATTGGATGGCGCTGACTCAGCACATATTAGTCTTTATGTATTTGCTTATTTATATTTTTTAAAGCTTTCTCAGTCTGTCAGTGGTGTAGAGGCGAGACACACTGGGCCTGATTTTCTTGAGTTTGGTGGAGCCGTGTAATGGGTGGTACAGTACATCCAGCACGCAACAGGAAAAAAAAAAAAAAACTGGTTCGATTCCCAGACCTGTTTTGGCCCGTATTCTCGTCGGTTAAGGAAGCTCCCTAGCACCTCTTCTTCAGCGGTTAATTCTTGATACGTCTTGTTCATGTAAATTTGTATGTTATTTATGCAGAGTATGGTGGTATCTGAATGATTTTTGGTGGTATTTTAAGTATTTAAGTGACAGAAGAGGACAGTATGGAGTAATGAGAAATAATAAATCGTTTAGGAACAGGTGGCAGGGAGCTTCCTTACTCGATGAGAATACGGACATTGGATTAATTATTATTACTCTTGTGTCACCGTTCACCCAGGAGTACAATTAGGGACCTGCATGTATATTTGAGTGTTGTGTGTCGCTTGCTAAAGGAAGACAGACTTACCAGATCTGTTTGGAGATCAAGGATGAGATGGAGGGATGGAGTACCGAGATACGAGTACGAGTATATGAGAGAGGAAGGTGTGAGTTTGAGGGAGGGGGCCACATGTAAGAGGACAGGACGGCGTGTAAGAGATCTGTTTATGCCTACCCATTATAGGATTAAGGTTCCTGGCAAGAGATAGATTCATAGACAGACAGACAGACATATAGAGATAAACAGATACAGATACTTTAGATAGATAGGCTGACACAGATATTGACAAATATAGACAGATGAAAATAGATGAATACAGACAGACAGATAGAGATAAACAGATACAGATACTTTAGATAGATAGGCTGACACAGATATTGACAAATATAGACAGATGAAAATAGATGAATACAGACAGACAGATAGAGATAGATAGAAGACCTATAGGCAGATCGTCTGTGTAACTGATAAACATTAATTCCACGCCTTGCAGCTGTGTGTAGGTTAGAAACATTCACGCCTTGTATAAGAGGGACAACCAAATTAATTCATTCTCGTTTTATCAGAGTACTTATTTGACTCAGGAAGGGTCTCTCGTAATGAAGGTATGATTCAATGTTACATCTAACCCTTGCAGTGTGACAAGACTATTGCAACCTAAATAAAAAGAAGAGGATGTGTTGGGGCTGAGTGGCTAAAGCTGGTTTCACAGTCCCTTGGTGCAGACAGACACACGAGTATCTTCCCAAAGTCTGACGAATACATAGCGGAAAACTCTTAACCATCTGAAAAAAGCACTAGTAGAGACAGGTTTTTCACTGTTTCGAATGTTGTAAAATATCTTTAGACGGAACTGCGAAGATAACTGTTTCCTTGACGATACGTGTCCAAACCACGTCATCATGACTGGTTACACAAATACACGACTGGTTTGACAGCCACCACTTTATTGCTGTGCTGTAATATTTATCTATCCATCCATCTATCTATAAATTATTTATCTATCCATCCATCTATCTATAAATTATTTATCTATCTACCTACCAAACTACTTATGTATCTACCAATTATCTACCTATCTCTACCAATTATCTACCTATCGATACCAATTTATCTACCTACTTATCTATCCACATCTATTACAGATGATGGACAGAGAAAGGAAAAACAAGTTAAATACAGAGAGAAAATCCATACACCAGATTACAGGTGCCCTATGTTAATAAAAAATAAATAACACTTGGACTTGAACTGCAGTGGGTTGAAGTTTGGGGGAAACAAATGTTGGGAAGCGAATTCATCTATCTATCTATCTATCTGTCTATCTATCTAAGAATTAAACCGAGATAAAAATAAATATAAACTCGTCAAGAAAACCACTGCTCCAGTAATTACGTGGGTCCATCCGAGCACAGCAGAGTAGGTCTCATGGCGCCTGCAGGATGAAGGCATCTGGATAAAAAATAACAATAATAGTAAGAGTAATAATAATAATAATAATAATAATAATTATAATAATAATTATTATAATAATAATAATTATAATAATAATAATAATAATAATAATAATAGTAATAAATAATCATCATCATCATCATCATCATCATAATCATAATAATCATAATAATAATAATAATAATAATAATAATCATAATCATAATAATAATAAACGATGCCAAGGCACAGCAAACCCGTGCCCGGCAGTCATTTTAGTGCTGACGTATAAACAGAACAGAACAGGATATCTTGTCAAAGATGTCACATTTCAAATCTGGAGTAAATCGGGTGAAAATTGACAATTTTATGCCCATTCGAAATTTTAGGTCCGACCCACCTGACACTAACCCTCCCACTGCTAACTGGGGGGGAGGGGTGACCCCCATGATGTAATGAGGCATGTTATAGGATGCAGATTTGAAAAATGCACCTTTAGGTTTTGGTTTCATGTCGATATGGCGAGTCTGACAGGAGTTATGGCGAAAAAAACAATTTCTCTTTTTCTTTTTACATTTTTGGGGCCAACAGCCTGGACCTCGGCCCAATTTGACCCAAAATTTAATCAGGTGAGCAGAGGGTCATACCAACCATCCTTGCAATTTTTGTCAAAATCGCACCAGTAGTTTTGGCGTAAAGTTGTTAACAGACAGACAGACAGACAGACAGACAAACAGACAAACCTAGTGAAAACAGTACCCATCCCCGAGCCCCTTCGGGGCGGGGACGGGTAATAATAATAATAACAATAATTGTAGGACTACATAATAGATAGATAGATAAATAGATAGATAGAGAGACAGATAGAAGCAGGGAGTCAGATGATGAGAAGGTGTTGTGTCTGCGAGAATCGAGCAGTGCTAAACATGCTTACACACTCTTAACACTGAGGAAAGCTGACGACAGCAGCCAGTAAGGAGATGATGCAGTTAGCTGTCAGCAGTCCTCTCGTGAACAAAGATCTGGTAACCACACACGCATATACACACATACTCACACACAGGCTCCTTAAGCTTTCCATCCATGAGGAACACACGTGACACACCCCTGCTACACCAGATTTTAGGAAAGAGAGTTTAGAAGGAGACAAGCGACCCTAGAGAGAGGTCGAGACGGAGATTAGCCTTAGAACAGAGAGAGAGAGAGAGATAGCGAGACAGGGAGGTAGCTACCCGGGACTTATACTCTTTCCGTGTGAGAGACCTGTTTAATATTTCCAAGACAAATAAAAATAGTCCCATACTATTCTTTACCTCTCCCGTCACTACATGACATCTGGTGGGGAAGCTACTACAAGATATAAAAGCCGCTCAACCACAAGTCTAAAATATACTTCTCTACAAGTAACTACAAAGTCTTTATGACATTTGGTAGCAGCGAACGTATACGAACCTCGTCTACGAATCAACATTAAATTCCTACAAAATATCAAGATTGAAAACAACCAACAACATCAGCTCCTGACAGTATTCTCTCCATCCAGCCCCCTCCGTCTCCCAGATCATTACGCTGATGCAGAGGTCAAGAGATCACTCGACGCCTTGCAAGTAGCTTAACGACAAACCAGCAAATCTGCGGACATCGTCTCCGAATTAAAAGCAAATTTCTACAAAAGCAACCGAGACTACAAGATTAGCTTCAGTTCTACATTGAATCCTACAAAATACAGCCTACAGTGCAAATAGTCTACAAGTCTACGACGAATCAGCAAACTACAGCCATCTACAATCAACTACAATTAACAACTCTACGTCGTCTGTATAATCTTCTACACGCACCTACAAGTAGCGGCAGTCTTCATCCCACAACGAGTAAATCACTAGAGAAAAGGACCGAGAAAACATCAACATAGAAAAACGGAACAAACAAACGAAGAGTGAGACACGACTCACAACTCATCTTACTCACTCGTCTTCACTCAAGTTACTCATCGCTACTCATTCACTCACCACAGCTACCAGTGTGGGAAGCCGACGTCACCATGTGCTGAGATGACATCACAACGCGAGTCTGCCATGCCAAGCAACGTGTGACTGACACCAGGCACTTCTCACCCACTACTCATTACTCATTATTCACATAGCTCCTACTCATCATACTCACTTATTTTCACAGTTAAGTTGGAAATTCGACGTTCTATGCTGAGGTTTGCCTGGGACAGCCGTTAACCACTACAAATACCAGGCCATGGAGTTTCCTGAGTAATATCGTCCATCAACACACCACTAGAATTATCAAGAGATCTTCAATCAAACCTGTATTTTCTTCCGAGATCGACTTTTGTATCGACACACCTCTACGATCTGTATCAAGTGGGTAAAATTATACTTGCTCATTTCTTCTCAGTGCTAAAATTAGCTATATTCAACTTATTTACTCATCTAGTTTGCTAGGACATAAATAAACAAGAGGCGTATTTCATAACATCATATCTTAATGACAGGAATATTTTCGCCACCACCCACGTTAATACCAGATGACACACAAATTGCCACAACATCAGACTCACAATTAAGAGACAGCCCACCCATTGTACAACCCTCACCACACGTTAAAGATAAAGAAACAAATACGGGAGTTTCGGATGATGAGTGGGAAACCCCTTCAGACATAGAGAGTGACGACTTTGCAGCTGCCTTGCATACGTATGCCAATATACTTAACAGGGTTCACCGGTCCGGTCATACATATTCCACCATTCCCTCACATAACGATAAACTCGTACAAGTTGAATTAACAGGGCAATCATTAAAAATGAATCAAGAAACAAATACTGCTGATCTAAAAACCACACCTCACGTTTTTGTGTATCACGAGGATAAGACTGCCCCAAAATTCTCTGGCACAGACAAAGATCGCATTGATGTCATTTCATTAATCAGTCAGTGCAAACAAATGTTCATCAAGCGCCACATACTAGATGAACAAGAGAAAATTGCTATTTTTTCATCTTGCATAAGCCAGGAAAGATGTCCAGCAAGCAATTTATTGCGCTCCGATAAGCTACATCGTGCTAGGACATATGATGAATTTAAAACTGAATTTCTGAAGAAATTTTCTGGAGGTATGAACTTCTTGCCAGGTATAATTCCAGAATTACATAAAATTGTAGATCTTGTAAGGGAGCACACTACAAACCATGTGCTCAGTGAAATAACTGCTGATGTCTCCACAATCAAGAGAACCCTATTAGCTACTCTGGAGAATTCTAAGTGGATAACAGATGATGGAAAGATGTCCCCAGACCTCGTCGTGGACATCATTGGTTATGTAGCTGCCTTGTGTAAATTACCTGATAGGACCCTTAAGATCGCCAAAACGATCGCGTACACCCCAGGAATGTGCTTACTAGACTTAATGAACGAGGTAGAGATGCAGTGCAGTAAAGCAGGTGTGGTCGACACACATGCACATTCTGGTAGAATCAGGGTACCTGAGACAGTATCAGCTGTGAAAACATCTACACCGACCCCAAACAGAGAACAAAATCGATCGCGACCAGAAATTAGGCAGCCCAAACAAACAAAGACGCCTAGACCTCGTTCCCACACGCCTTCCTACAGGCAGTTTCATAAGTTTTCGCGCAGCCCGAGCAGGTCTCGCGCCATAAACAACACTTCTTATGGGAAATCACATCGTAGGTCACAGTCAAGGGATAGTTCCATTCTGTGTCATTACTGTGCAAAACCAGGACACACAAGGTATGAATGCTTTATCAAGGCAAAAGAGGACAAACAAAAGACACAAGGATTTGGTCCTTACTGTAGGCATCATAGATACCAAGGGCACTGGACTAGTGATTGCAAAACAGTAGAAAAAATTGTGTCTATGTTCAAATCGGGGGAAGACCAAGTCATGACAAAAAACGAACAAACGTAAAGAAGAACAAGGTTAAACTTCACATAGGAGGCATGTTGGGAAATGAGTGTATCTTGATACCAGCGGTATGTGAGGATCAAAACGTTTCCTTATTTTTAGATACAGGCTCTCCAGTGAACTTAATAACACATGAAGAACTAAACAGAATTCTTAAAAATAAAAAGAAAGTAACTTTTCTGGATGAAGCTGATTTAGAATTATACACAGTAGATGGTCAAGAGATTACAGTAAAAGGTATGATAAGATTAAATCTCAGTTTCACAGAAACTACAAGACCATTCTCTGCATTGTTCTATATCGTTGAAAACTTAGCAATTAAAGCTCATATGTTACTGGGCTTAAGATCCATGAGAACTGAGAACATAACTATACTCCCACAAATGAATGGAATAGACTTTGATAATGAATTCATAGAGGAAATACTTTCAGAGCCCTCACCGATTGGTAGAAGAGAGCCAAAAAGAATTGGTAATATTAAAGGCTTAAACAAACATACACAAACAGATGAGTGTATAAATCCACTTACACCAGCAACCTCATCCTCCAGAATTAGTGATCCAGATAACAGTACTGATTTATCAATTTTTCCAGCCCATCTCACTAATGATTTGGTTATACTACCTAATTCATACATGAAGGTTACCATAAAGAGCAAATTACGGAATAGTACTGTTCTTGTCTTAGAAGAATTATGTAAAGTAACGGGATTGTCAGTAGAAAACGCATTATGTCATACGAACGACGAAGGGCTAACTCAGATATTCATTATTAATCACATGAATGGGGAAGTTCAGTTGAAGAAGGGAACTTGCATAGTTAATATTGAAAAATGTTTCGCCCCTGTGAAGGAAATAAATATTGGTGGAGTAACAAGTGAGATAAAATCTACGGATAGAGAATGAATAAAAGAGAATTTAATTCACTCAGGTGAATTTGACGAAGAAAATGATTTGTTAACCCTGCTGGAAACACACAGGGACACCGTAGCATTGCCCGGAGAACAATTAGGGTGTACTAACTTGATTAATCACATGATTAATGTGCACCCAGAAACACCACCAATTTTCGTACCAGCTTATCGCATACCACACTCCCAACGTACACTTGCAAATCAGTATGTTGATGAAATGTTAAAGCTTGGAATTATTGAGCCTTCAGTTTCTCCGTGGAACGCTCCCCTTTTCTTTGTGCCCAAGCGAAATGGAGAAATGCGTGCGGTAGTAGATTACCGTAAACTAAATAATCACACTATACCAGACAGATTTCCCATGCCATTGCTAAGTGATGTTCTACAGAATATTGGTCCTGAGAATAATATATTCTCGACCATCGATCTCCTAAACGGATACTATCAGATTCCGGTATCTCAGGAGTCACGTAAATACACTGCCTTTTCAACAAACAGAGGCCATTATCAATATACAAGAATGCCAATGGGACTGAGGACAGCCCCCGGTACGTTCCAGCGTCTTATGAATTACGTATTGTCCGGAATTTTAGGACAAGGAATATTTGTTTATCTTGACGATATTATTATCGCAACGAAGAATATTAAGGATCATCTCAGGAAATTAGACTTACTCTTACAAAAGCTTAGTGATGCTGGATTAAAAATTAAACTTTCTAAATGCAAATTTTGTTTTAAGGAAATAAATTTCTTAGGCCACAAATTAAGTTCTGATGGTATTCACACCACTGATGACGAAATACAGGCAGTGAGAGATTTTCCTGAACCCACTACGACTGACGAAGTTAGACAATTTTTAGGTCTGGCTGGGTACTATAGGTCATTCGTACCACAGTTCTCTCATATAGCCTTCCCTCTATTCCAACTACTCAAAAAAGATGCTGTATTCCAATGGGAAGAAGAACAAAAAAGGGCATTTAACAATCTAAAAATTAAACTAACAAATGCACCTTGTTTAGCATATCCGAATTACACGAAATCATTTCTTATTTGTACAGACGCATCAGTTAAAGGATTAGGGGCTGTACTGATGCAGGAAGATAAAAGAGGAAAGAATCAACCAATTGCATTTGCCAGCAGACAAACAAGAGGTGCGGAGAAAAATTATAGCACTACAGACTTAGAGGCACTTGCAGTGATTTTTGCATTACAAAAGTTTCGAGATTTGGTATATGGTTACGAAATCCACTTATTCACCGACCATAAACCACTGGTGGGTATGTTTAAAGAAAAACTCCTTTCTGGGAGGAGAGCAAGATGGAAATGTACAGTTGAAAACTACAATGTACAAATTCATTATATACAAGGTAAAATGAATATAGTAGCTGACGCATTATCTAGGAACCCGAACACAATTCAGGTCGCGGCGTTAGATCTCAAAGGAAATATCCCAAACCACGAGGATATCGCAAAGGCACAAAGACTTGACCCAGTATGGTCAAAAGTAATATACAAGTTAGAAAGTGGAGATGACATACAATTACCCAAACTTCATGTCCCACTTGAACAATTCACAATGGTCAATAATACATTATACAAAATTAACTCTAAACAACCAAAACGCCAAAGAAATACTAACCAGTTGGTAGTACCTAATGACATGATACCCCAAGTATTACGAATGATACACGACAGCCCACATGCAGGACACCCTGGAAAGGATAAGACATTCAACCAAGCCCAGCTATTATATTACTGGCCTTCATTACGAAGAGATATAAACAATCATATAGACAGATGCGAATCATGTGCAAAACACAAAGGATACCCAATCACACCTGCACCGATGGGTAATTACCCAGTACCACATCAACCATGGGACGTTGTCGCTGTTGATTTACTCAAGATGCCATTATCATACAATAATAACCTATACTTATTCGTAGCAACGGATAATTTTTCCCGTTATGTCATTTTAGCTCCAATTAAAGATAAGACAGCAGGGACCGTAGCAAAGGCAATAACAGATAATGTAATATGTCGCTTTACTACCCCAAAGGTATTAATAAGTGATAATGGAGGAGAATTTAATTCTGAGATCTTACAAGAAACATGTAACCAATACAACATCAAAAAGGTTAACGTTTTGGCATATCACCCAGCATCGAATGGGTTGGTAGAGAGACAAAATAAAAAGGTATTAGATGTGCTACGACACATTCTCAGTGAAAATTATGCAAGCTGGGATGATTGGATTCCCAGAGTAGAGGCCTCCATTAATGGGTCTATAAATAAATCCACTGGTGACACACCACATTTCATTATATATGGCACAGATAAAAAATTCCCATTTGAGCTCCTAGAAGGTGACAGCATGCCTATATACAATTACGATGATTACTCTAAACTCCGTTTACGTGAATTCCAGGACATTCACAAAAGAGTGAAAAAACAATTAACGATGTCCAAGGAAGAAATGACGGAGGCATTTAACAAGAAGGCAAAAGATTCACCTATCAGCTTAGGAGACATTGTTTACGGTATCATTCATACGAGAGACAATAAATTATCCCCTAAATTTGAGGGCCCATACAGAGTAATTAACATAAAAGCAAACAAAGTTTTAATTAAGTCACTTTCAAGTGGCGAGGAAAAACAAGTTCATATTGACCATTTAAAACGAGTTTCAAGGGAATTATCACATAATTATTCAGCCTCGGATACAACCGAACAGGTGAACGTACCTCAAGAAACCAAACAAGAACACAACAATTATTACAAAAAGAAATTAAGGTCATATACCAAACAATCGAACATAGGTGCAACTATTCCAATGAAATCTACAGTACATCATTTACGAGAATTAAATATCGATTTAAACTCCTTCTATAAATGAAATAACAGCCAACCGTAACGCACATCATCACTATCATCAACCACAGCTTTATAGGAAATTAATAGATGTTTTTTTTTCGGTAGGTTACGATGAAGGGACTTATTTTTTTTTTTTTATTTTTTTTTTTTATGTGTCCGACTCTGGGCATAGGCTTCACAGCCTGCTATCAAGGCCCAGCAGTCCTCCTACATACCATACACCTCTACATGTCACCACTTCGGCGCTAACACCCACCGTCCATATTGAATACATGCTAGGGCTGTCTCATACAGGACTGGTGTATTGGTATTAGCGGGGGTATTTTTACGACATGTCGGCGGGTCTTCTGGTAGATCAGTATAGTCTGAAATTCAAATCCTTAAACTGTTCCCTGCCCCAGCCGGGATTTGAACCTGGGCCCGTTAGGACCGCACGCCACCTCTCTACCGGTTGAGCCACTTGGATTCTCCTATACATAGTAAGAGTATATGCGCACCTAGACCCCAAGCATATAGTACGACAAGGATGCCTCATAGCTCCAACGGCCACGACTACAATCGTCAAGGACGTCATGAGTACTGAAATAAGTCTAGATTACTTGTATGACTTACCTACTTATCTAGAAAGACTTGCGACGCCGATGCGAACTCTGGACTTCAAGATACGGAATTATGTTTCACAAGCACATAACACCAAGGAAGTGGATGAAATGGTGAAGTTAGCGAAATGGAAACTAGAACAGGCGAAGTCAACTATGCTCGTCATGATCCAAGCTCTCCCATCTTACGGAACGGAGGTACTGAGCGACAGGAACAATATCACACGTACTCGCCAAAAGCGCGGTTTGTTCGATCTGGGCGGCGCAGTTCTTGGGAACATCTTTGGATTGGCTACAGAGGATGACCTTAAAGAAATAAACAACAAATTTAATAAGATAGCTCAGGTACTAACATACCAAGATAAATTCATCACAGGACAGAACTCAGCAATGAAGACAATTGTGAAAAATCTGAAACAAGCAGAAAACGTAGCTCTCGAGAGTGTAGATAAAATAAATGAATTAGAGGGCAACGTTACTCTTTTCCAGCACTTCTCCATCATCACAGAACATATTGACACGATTCTACTACAATTAGAGAACACTAGAGATCGTTTCAGGGCACTTATGCAAGGAATTTCGAATGCTGGTGATGGCAAGATCACAAATGACTTACTCCCAGTTCATGAGCTACGTCAGATAGTTAGTCAAGGCATACATAAACATAAATTGAAGCCATTGTTCCGCAGTAGGGAATTTATGCAATATTACCCGTACTTAGAAGCAACACTAACACCAACATCAGTGATAGTTCATGTACCATTCATCACTGAAGACCTGTTCACAGTATACCAAATACACCCCTTCCCCTATAGAAACAACAACACTTTGGTCATCATCAACATCAACACAGACACCGAACTCATCATGGTCTCCAAGAGACGAGACACTGTCACTTTCGCAAGTGAGTCAACGATTGAGCGAAAGTGCCGCACATCCTTACATGCTGTTCATCTTTGTCCTGCGTACATTTTCACGTTTCAGCCTACTGATACAGTCCCTTGTGAAATGGCTATCATCAGCAATAACAATATTCATCATCATTGCAACTTCACTTTTGCTCCAGATAAACTTGTACACCATCAACGCATTGGACACTCGCAGTTTTTTTATTTCCCTCATAACACATCAGTTTACATAGTCTGTCCAGATATACCACCATCTCATACATCAGCCTCAGGATTATACATAGCACCAGACTACTGTGCGGTATTTACACCATCCATGTCTACTTTTTCCACCATCAATCACTACGCCATTATCAACCATACACACAAACATTTCCACCAACTGCCTAATATGAAAAACATGAGCACAAGTATTAAGCTGACTTCACCTAAGTTTGAAACTATGCAGCTGATCAATGAAACAATGAAGCCCTGGGAAGATTTGAGTTTGAGTATGTTCAACCCATATTATGTGTATAGCCAAGCACCTTCTGTCTTTATAATCGTCTGCATTGTAGTTGCAGTACTGCTGTTCGCAATGCACAGAATGCATGCAAGAATTGCTAATTTGGAGTCATTATTTAGTGGGGGGAGAGTTAACATCACAGTTAACCACCCTGAATGAAGTGTATATATTTTGTATATAGTATTAATTATATATATAAAAAAAAATAAAAAATAAAAAATAATAATAATAATAATAATACAAAGAAGAATGACCCATATATGACAGACCAGTACCATTATCTTTGAATGAAATATTAATAACTCTTACAATAATCTTAATTTTAAACTATTTTTATTCTTGCATGTATGCATTTCACTATAATATCCCAAGTACATACTGTATTACAGTTAAATAATTTACTTTAATGCATTTATTCAAATATGTATACAACTTATTTAAAATGTAATATTACTGAATAATCACTATTTACTATGAATAATATATGTATACAATATTCATACAATTATGTTACTTTACAATATTATGTATTTCACTTAATTAGCTTATAAGTTCATTATAATGTGTATGTAGTATGTATTAATATGTTATAACTATTAAATGTCGATGGTACGCCATTTTCGCGCGGCCGAGCAAATGTAGGACTACATAATAGATAGATAGATAAATAGATAGATAGAGAGACAGATAGAAGCAGGGAGTCAGATGATGAGAAGGTGTTGTGTCTGCGAGAATCGAGCAGTGCTAAACATGCTTACACACTCTTAACACTGAGGAAAGCTGACGACAGCGGCCAGTAAGGAGATGATGCAGTTAGCTGTCAGCAGTCCTCTCGTGAACAAAGATCTGGTAACCACACACGCATATACACACATACTCACACACAGGCTCCTTAAGCTTTCCATCCATGAGGAACACACGTGACACACCCCTGCTACACCAGATTTTAGGAAAGAGAGTTTAGAAGGAGACAAGCGACCCTAGAGAGAGGTCGAGACGGAGATTAGCCTTAGAACAGAGAGAGAGAGAGAGAGATAGCGAGACAGGGAGGTAGCTACCCGGGACTTATACTCTTTCCGTGTGAGAGACCTGTTTAATATTTCCAAGACAAATAAAAATAGTCCTATACTATTCTTTACCTCTCCCGTCACTACATGACATCTGGTGGGGAAGCTACTACAAGATATAAAAGCCGCTCGACCACAAGTCTAAAATATACTTCTCTACAAGTAACTACAAAGTCTTTATGACATAATATTATTATTAAATAAGAAAATAACAACAAAACAACAAAAAAAGAAGAAACAGAACAAAAGAATAAAAGGAAGAAAACAAGGAGGAAGAAATAATAACTTCCCAACATAATCTCAGTCGTTCAGCATTTTTTATTTTACATTAATTCCTGCGTAAGACTGCATTTAGGAAATGAGTTAAGAAAAACGGCATCCAAAATCTCCAAACCCATTAAATAACGTCGGGAGGTAGCACAAATAACGAGTGTTACGTCACCTCATTGAAAAAGACCAAAAATACACAGAGGGATTTGTGAGTATGCATGGCGTTTTGAGGCGTCTACGAACCTGCTCGTGCCACTGGACGAATTGAGAAATTACTGGCAGGACACGTACAGGGTTCACAGAAGTATCATCAGTGTGGTTAGTGATACGTCTCCCTTCCAATACAAAAAGGATGAATAAACTGTATGCACTACTACTACTACTACTACTTTTACTACTACTACTACTACTACTACTACTACTACCACTATCACTACTACTACTACTACTACCACCACTACTATTACTACTGCTACTACTACTACTACTGTCATTATTATTATTATTATTATTATTATTATTATTATTATTATATCATCGTCATCATCATCATTACTGTCATCATTATCATCATCATCATAAATGACAATCAACGAATAAAAAACACTGAAATTATACGAAAATAGTAACTAAATTCTACGATCGTGGCTTGGTGGAGACAAGACAACGAGGGTAAAACTCTTTGCAGAGGACGCCTAACTTTGTGGCCGTTCCCGCAACCCACCCTGAAGCCAGCAAGTTTGACAGAATCCAACTTCTTAAAACGTGAGAATTACCGCCTGAAGAATTCCAAGGCGAGTTTCCCTTGGCTGGAGGTGTGGATGGGGTCTAATGGTTAGGCTGGGTACACTCACTGTCAAAAGATCGTCCTTATTCGTCTATAAATACAAAGGAATGCTGGTCAGTAAATTTCTTTTGTCCATGGGAGTGTCCTGTATACCCAGGTGTGGATAGGATGTAGTGGTTTCACTGTTTTAGGTACACTCACGAGCCTACACGCGGTGGCGTTGTGTACGGTGGAGAAGTAGTTGCGGCGTCCACCCGGGAGCCAAACCGATTCATATTTCCCTGCACCTCGTCGTGGGGAAGGACCCTCATCCGACTTTGGCAAGGCGCTGTCTACCATAAGGGGGCGCCCGTTCCCTACACGGTATGTACTGTACTGTACCTGTAAGACGGCCCCACAGATGCATTTTCTTACTTGTGGTCGACGGGTCTTCTCAGCTAGACAGACCGAGGTTAAGAAGCAAGAACAACAACAACCACAACTACCATCACCAAGTACACAACAACAAACAACAACACTGACATCGATACTCGCAAAGTTTTTAAGGTCTTTCTGCCAACTTTTTTTTTTTTATATAATTCCAATCGTGTTACTATTTACTCGCACACGTCCCCTCTTTTGTTGACACTCCTTTTGACACGCTGTGACCGTCGCTCTGTGTGTGTGTGTGTGTGTGTGTGTGTGTGTGTGTGTGTGTGTGTGTGTGTGTGTGTGTGTGTGTGTGTGTGTGTGTGTGTGTGTGTGTGTGTGTGTGTGTGTGTGTGTGTGTGTGTGTGTGTGTGTGTGCGTAGCTGAATCTGCGTGGGTTTATCTACTTTCGTATATGCTTCCGTGTGTATGTGAGTTCTTTCGGGTGCGTACAAGCGCGTGTTTTGGGTACGTGATTTGAGGAAACATTAATCATATGGGATAATATATTCTGCATTTCTGTTCGTACACACCTAAATTTTGAAATTCTGAACCGTCACAATGCCTTTATCGATCGTTCAGCTGAAGATAATCGTCTGGTGTTAGCTTAGCTGTGATGTAAGAGAAGATTAGAAGCCTCAGGTATTTTGCATTGTTATTTTTTCATACCGGGAGTGCGAAATCGTTACCCCAAACTCAAAATGTCTTGAAGCAAAGTGTATCTATAACGAAACTAACAATTGTCGATTATCACGAACGTCTTTAGTCGCACCAGTTCGAAAACATGGTATTTATTTTATTTTCAGATGGTTTTAAATGAGCTTTAACACCTTCAGTCCCATGATCTCTTCCTCTGTTCTCCCTGCAATAGTTCTTTCACCTTAACTTAGTCTAGATTGTCGTCCTTCTGCAGCTTTCTCCACGAAGTTTATTGGCTAAAGATAATAATACAGTCGTGCATCGCTTCCATTGTACTTCCTCGTGACTAGCATCCTATTCTAAAGCTAATCTATTGTTACAGCTCTATTAATTTTAGGCCACGTTAGAGGAAAACCGGTGTAGCATATGATTTACCTTGTGACTGGTTCTTGTGTTAAAAGTGTTAATGGGGAAAGTATCCACCTCCTCCAGTTCAAAACTTTGCCACAGTCTTAATAATATCTATCTATTTATTGCCAGACGCCTCAATCCCGTACTGAATGGCCACAAACAAATCGCCTCCACGTCGCCCTGTCCCCCGCCATTTCACTGCCCTGCTTCCAACTCACACCTCCCTCTCTCATATACCTCTCCACTCCGTCCTTCCATCTCATCCTCGGCCTCCCCCTCCCTCTCCCCCTCCTCCACCTCACTCACATACACTCTCCTCGTCAGTCTCTCACCCTCCATCCTCTCCACATGGCCAAACCACCTCAGTGTGTTCCTCCTAATGCTTCCTATCACTTCCACATCCACACCACAACGCTCCTTTATATCCTCATTTGTCAGCCTGTCTCTCCATGTGAGTTCACAGGCTCCTCTTAAATAACTCATTTCCACTGCTCTCACTCTTGACTTGTGTCCTTCCAACAACGTCCAAGCTCACTTCCATACGTTAGAGATGGTATCACAATACTGTCATGTAGTAACTGTTTCACTTCCATGCTCACTGCCCTGTTTCTTATCACTGCTTTCAAGGAACCAGCAACCTTTCTTCCTTGTTGTACCCTTTCAAGCACTTCACCCTCCGAACTTCCATCCTTACTCATCACACTCCCCAAGTACTTAAACGCACTCACATTTTCTATTTCCTCACCATCCAACCTCGCTGTACATTCACTGACTTCACCTCTCTCAAAGACCATCACTTTACTCTTCCCTACATTCACCTTTAGATTCCATTTCTTACACACTCTCCCAAACTCATCCACCAAGCCTTGCAGCTCCCCTTCGTCTTCACTCAACAACACAGTAACATCTGCAAACAACAGTACAGGGAATTTCCAAACACTACCCTCTCTAACCAGGGCCACTCCAACATCCACTGCCCTACCTTGTACCTCTTTTATTACCCCATTCATGTACAGATTGAACAACCATGGAGACATGACACATCTCTGTTTCAACCCAACCTTCAAAGAGAAAAATTCACTCAGTTCACCATCCACACGCACTGCAGCCTTAGCACCATCATACATACTCTTCACAGCATTCAACAACTTCCCATCTACTCCATATATTCTTAATACTTTCCACAATCATTGTCTATCCACCCTGTCATATGCTTTCTCCAAATCCATGAAAGTGGCATACAACTTCTTTCCCTTCTCTAGAAACTTTTCCACTAAAGATCTAAGAATGAATATCTGATCTACACAACCTCTTCCCTTCCTAAAGCCTCCCTGTTCTTCTCCAACTAATTCCTCTGTTATTTCCCTAACTCTGTCAATAAGTATCCTACCATACACTTTTCCTAGTACACTAAGAAGACATGTGCCCCCTATGATTACCGCACACTTCTTTTCCCCCTTTTCCTTTGTACAAGGGAATAATTATACCTGACTTCCAATCCTCCAGGACTCTACCTTCCTCCCAGGCCAATCTGCACATCTTCCACATCCATTCTACTACTATCTCTCCCCCATTCTTCAGCATTTCACCACACACTCCATCAATTCCTGGGGCTTTCTCCAATTAAACTTTCTTCATTATAATAATAATAATAATAATAATAATAATAATAATAAAAAACATAAAAGTGGCAGTATCAAAATTGGATGCCATCGTGGTGAAGAAGTTGAGAAAGACATTTCGAACTGAAGGGTCTGATAGGACCCTTTTCAAGTCCATCCTAAGTAATATTGAATCAAATAATTGAAGAGTCGTCTGGAGATGTCAAAATAAAACTGTCACCAGAATGAAGGGACTATTTTCACCATAAAAAAGGTGTCGCATCAAAAGTTTTCGCTGAGGGGCTGTCACTGTATTTGCCTGGTTGTCCTCGTACACCAGGATATGTCCCTGCGGTCACGTTTCAGGAGAGTAATAAACAAGAATGCCGAATTCAAGATTCGTTCATTTCATGATGCCTGGACACAACAACACTTGAAAGACTAGAGATAGCAGGTGTAATACATGTGCCATACTATATAGCTTCGGTCCAGCTTCGTTGGCAGAGATAACTACAGCAGAGGAAGAGGAAGAGGAGGAAGAGAAGAAGGAGGAGGAGGAATTCTATAAAAGGAAGAGCAAGAAAAATTTATGACAAATGAGTTACGCTGAACTTTGCATGAAAGATTATGAAGAAGGTGAAGGATGAGACAGGATTGGGGTGAAGAGGAGGAAGAGAAAGAAAAAAAAAAGAAAATGAGGGGAAAAGGAGGAGGTGGAGATATAAAACTGATGAACTACAGAGTGTGATGAGAGGAGGGAAAAAGAGAATAGAAGCTGTTAGTGGCAGGGTATGTGAGGGGAGGGGAGATGTGGTGCAGGGGAAGAAGGGAAGGGGAAGGGGAAGAAGGGATGGGGAAGGGGGAGAGGGAAGATGGGAAGTGGGAGGGGGAAGAAGGGAAGGGGGAGGGGGAAGGAGGAAGAAGAGAAGGGGGAGGGGGAAGAAGGGAAGGGGAGGGGAAAGAAGAGGGGAAGGGGGATGGGGAACAAGAAGGGAAGAGGAAGGGAAGTGAGAGAAGGAAGAACAATGGATGGGGGAGGGGGAAGAAGAAGGGAAGGAGAAGGGGGGAAGAAGAAGGGACGGGGAGGGGGAAGAAGGGAAGGGGAAGGGGAAGAATGGGAGGGGGAGGGGGAAGAAAGTAAGGGGAAGGGGGAAGAAGGGAAAGGAGAGTGGAAAGAAGGGAAGGGGAGGAGGAAGAAGGGAAGGGGAGGGGGAAGAAGGGGGGGAAAGAAGGGGAGAGGGAAGAAGGGGAGGGGGAAGAAGGGAAAGGGAGGAGGAAAAAGAGGGGATGGGAGAGGAGGAAGAAAGGAAGGGGAGCGGAGGAGGAAAAATAGGGGAAGGAAGAGGGGGGAGAAGAAGGGAAGGGGAGGGGGAAGAAGAAGAAGAAAAAGGGAACGGGGGAGGAGGAAGAAGAAGAAGAAGGGAAGGGGAAGGGGAGAAGAAGGGAAGGAGAAGGATGAAAGAGAAGAGAAAGTGAGAGGGAGAACAAGAAGTGAGAAGGGAAAAAAGAAGGAAAGGAGTGGGGGAAGAAGAAGGGAAAAAAGAAGGAAAGGAGTGGGGGAAGAAGAAGGGAAGGGGGAGGGGGGAAAAGAAGGGAAGGGGGAGGGGAAGAAGAAGGGAAGGGGGAGGGGAAGAAGAAGGGAAGGGGGAGGGGAAGAAGAAGGGAAGGGGGAGGGGAAGAAGAAGGGAAGGGGGAGGGGAAGAAGAAGGGAAGGGGGAGGGGGGAAGAAAAGGCAAAGGAGCCGGGGAAGCAGGAGGAGGAGGGTATGGGGAGAGGGAGGAGAGATGGAGGAAGAGAAAATGAGGCTTGGGAGAGAGAGAGAGAGAGAGAGAGAGAGAGAGAGAGGAGAAAGAAGTGCGACGGAGGGGAGAGGGAGGCAGATGCAGGGAAGGGAGAAAGAAGGGAGGATATGGGAGGGGACAAGGAAGGAGGGGTGGGGACGGGAGAGAGAAAGAGGTGTGAAGGAAGAGTGAGAAAGTGGTGTGAGGGAGGGGAAAGGGAGGCAGGGGCTGTGAGGGGAAAGAGAAGGGGTGTTACGGGAGGGGTCAAGGAAGAGAGGTGGAGGAGGGAGAGAGAAAGACGTGTGAAGGAGTAAGAAAGAGGTGCGAGGGAGGGTAAGGGAAGAGGGGGTGGGGAGGAGAAAGAAAATAGATGGGTTGGGGAGGGGAAAGAGACTGGGGGAAGTGACGGGGGAGTGGAGAAAAATAAGATAGGATGAAGCGAGGGACAGGGAGGGAAGAGGGAGGATTGGGGGAAGGAGAGGAAAGGAGAGGGTAGGGGTAAGGAGGGAGTGATGGAAGGAGGGAAGAGAAAGGGTTGAAGGTGAGAGAGAGAGAGAGAGAGAGAGAGAGAGAGAAAGAGAGGGGGGGGGGAGCATGGTGAAGGGGATGTCGTGAAGCGAGATGGGAAGAGGTGTAAGAGGGGGTGTAAGAGGGGAGGGGTAGGGGGGAAACGGAGGTGGGGAAACGGAGCGCCCCCTCCCCTCCGTTAAAGCCTAATGCCTTTCACGTATGGTTGAATGCCGGAGAGTGGCCACCTGGGGACTGGATAAAGAAGAAGAGGAAGAAGAAGAACAACAACAACAATAACAAGATGATGATGATGATGAAAAAGAGGAGGAGGAGGAGGAGGAGAAAAGATGGAGAAGAAGAAGAAAAAAAAAGAAGAAAAAGAAGAAGAAGAAAGAAGAAGAAAGAAGAAGAAAAAGAAGAAGAAGAAAAAGAAGAGGAAGAGGAAGAGGAGGAGGAGGAGGAGGAGGAGGAGGAGAAGAAAAAGAAGAAGAAGAACTACAACAACAACGACAACAACAACAACAACAACAACAACATGATGATGAAAAAGATGAGGAGGAGCAGGAGGAGGAGAAAAGATGGAGAAGAAGACCAGAAGAAGAAGAAGAAGAAGAAGATGATGATGAAAAAAAAGAAAAAAAGGAGGAGGAGGATTCTATATTTTATTCAGGACAGGGAGAATGAAGATCTTAAAGCTGGAGGAGGTGAGAGAGAGAGAGAGAGAGAAGACTGAAGGTGGTGTAATGGGAGGGAAGTCGGAAGTGTGGGAGAGAGTGGCGGAAAGGGAAGTGAGAGGGAAGAGGAAGAGTAGGTGGGAGTGGAGGAGGGAAAGTGGGAGGAAAATGAGGAGAGTGGGAGAGACTGGAGGAGGGGGAGTGCCAGAGAAATGGGGGGGATAGTAGGAAATGCTTGGGGGAGGGGAAGTGGGAGAGGCTAGAATAGGGGGAAGTAGGAAGGAGAAGAGGGGGAGAGTGGGAGAGGGTGAAGAAAGAGGAAATGGGATGGAAATTACTGGGAGAGTGGGGGTACTAAAGAAAGCAAACAGCAATAGACCTACTGATCCTTTCGAGGTGGAGGTGAGAGAGAGAGAGAGAGAGAGAGAGAGAGAGAGAGAGAGAGAGAGAGAGAGGATTGGTTAAGGGTAACAACTATGCTATCCGTGAAGGACAAGGAGAGGAAAGCAGGAAGGTTTCCCCTCCCCTCCACATACCAAATCCTCCATCCAACACCGTAAGGAAATAACGAGAAGGACCACTACGAAGCACAGAGAAAGTGTCACTGAAAATTCATTGGAATGGATGAAAGGAAACTATAATTTTATACCATTTTAAGCTGCCAGGGTAACACATCCTGTCAGTACATGAAATAAGTCGATACTGTTCTGTGGTTACTGATATGCCCTCCATATTCTGAACCGCAGACAACTTACAGTATAAATGAAATGGGAGGGAAATGAGAGGGACAGAGGGAGAGGAGGTGGGGAGTGGGAAAGTGGGTGGGGGTGGGGAGTGGGAAAGTGGGTGGGGGTGGGGAGTGGAAGAGGGGGTGAGGACGTGGAGGGGTAGGATTAAGGTGGGTGGCTGTAATGAACTAAGCAGCAAATTTAGTGTTGGCGCAAGAGGTAAGGTGACACTGTTTATTAAGGCACTAACAGGCTGCAGGTGTAATGAAGGTGGACGAGTTAAGGAGGTTTAGGGAGGCACTACATAAAGGAGCAATATGAGGTGACGGTGGACGGAAGGGGGGAGGTTGTCTCTCACGGTTTTTGCTCCTTCCAGACGATTTTACCTTGCTCAGAAGACGCTTTCCGGATTAAAGAACATAAGAACATAAGAAGAGAGGATAACTGCAGTAGGCCGGTTGGCCCATGCTAGGCAGCTCCTAGAAGAGTAACTGAACTACTAGAATGAGATAAGGATAGCAAAGAAGAAGGCTCTCCCCCGCCCTCCAAACCCTCCAGCCGAAGCCGGCAGGAAAAAGTCAGAAAGAACACCACGCCGTATAGAAAAACTGGCGTGGACATTTTACAGGAAAGTGTGAAAGGAGAATAGAGACTATCATAGTGTAACCTGAAAAGAAAAAATTTTTGAATTAGTATTGGTTATAAGATTTTCTTTATTCTATATCCATCCCTTATTTGTCATATGCTTATCTAGCCTATGCTTGAAACTCTCAATGGAGGTGGGAACAGCATTAATTAACCCGTCCCCTATAAGAGATCTACCCTAAACTTAACATCTGCGTCTAAAAGAGGCAAAAATACAGGGTGGTACATATATAACGCTGCACTTCCACTCAACCAGGTGATTTCTTGTGTGTTGTGGCTAAGTCAGTGTTAACAATATCTACCCTGCATCATTTATTCATCTCCTACTCCCACTGCCACAACCACGCCCACACTAGCCGACTGAGCCATCCCCACAACACAATGCCACGTCAGTTTCTAGCATAACGTTATATATTACGGGCCACTCCGTCCATTGTAAAAAAAAATAAATTAAAAAAAAATCGTACAGACGGGTCCAGTGTCAGAGTTGCTTTTAACAGGTGAATATTTATTGAAAGTAGACAAGCAAACCCCTTCAAGCCGATGACGTACTTTTAAAATCGTCTGGCGCTAGTAGGCTTGAAATATTAAAATTATCTCGGCCATAAGAAGGCTAATGGTGATGCTGATTAACTCTATGGCTCCTATGGCTCACTCTCACCTGAACAGAATATACTCACGTTGACTGGCACAGAAGATAGAGTTGTTCCCACCATGACGAGGTTTATGGAAAAGTTAAGCTAAACAGGTAAAATATGCAAAGCTCCAAAAAAGACAAGAGAAGACTGAATCTGAGAAAACAAAGCGAGTGATGCGAAAGGATTATTATTAAAGACTGAGATGGTCTGAACATGTTGAGAGAATGAAGGATGGCAGGGGTGCGGAAGGTGAGAAGTGTGTACGTCGGAGTTAGGAATGCGAAAGGAAGACAGAAAAAGACCTGGGACGAGGTGATAGAGTGTGACCTCAGGGATAAGGGACTGAATAGGGAGGCTGCCAGACTGACCAGCGTGGAGAGCCGCCATTAGGTGACCAAGGCCGACGCATGTTACTGTCTGTGGCATTGACCTTTGACCTATTGGTTTCATAAACAACAACTCAGCCCCGTGGTTGGTCCTAACACTTCCAGGTTTGGCTAAAATAGGATACAAACTGCTTCGTTTGTTCATAAGTAGACGGACACACACACAGCATGCAAAATTTAACACCCGCTCTCGCTTTGAGGGCAAGGGTGTAATCAAATAAATAGTATGCCGCTGAAGGGAAGCATCTGAGGGAGAAATAAAGAAGGCAGAGAGACATAAAAAGTACAGGGAATGGAAAAGTTCTGGCATGAGAAGGGAGGGAGGAAGGAGTAAGTGAGGAAGGAAAGAGGAAAGGGAGGTGAGAGAATGGCGGAGCCTCAGGGGATGTTGGGCTAAGGTCAAGGAGGAGAGAAGGGAGGAAAAGGGGAAGGTGAAGGGGAGAGGCTGTGAATGAGGATAAGGGAGGAGGGATATGGGGGGGGGAGAAGAATATGATGAAAGGGGGGAGAAAGAGGAAAGGGGGGCAGAAAGGAGGAAAGGAGAAGGGAGGAAAGGGGGAGAATGGGGGAAATGGGGAGAAGGGAGGAAAGGGGGAGGAGGAGGAAAGGTGGAGAAAAAGCAAAGGGAGACAAGGGAGGAAAAAGGGAGACGAAAGGAAAGGGGATGTGAATGGAGGGGAGATGGAGGGGTAAATGAAGAAAGAGGGGGGAGAAGGAATGCTACAGACGTGGAGGCCTAACTCTGCTCTCGTCAACACAGCCTCGGGGAGGAAGAGAGGGGAGAAGGAACGAAGGAGAAGTACGGGAGGGAAGATGCCGCGGAGTAGAGGGAAGGAACCGTAAAAATATTATTGTAAATATTTGAAAACAGTTGATATTTGTGTCACAGCAGAAAAGAAATACTGCATCGCTTTTAATGAGAAGAAAACTGGTTATCAGAATTTCCATACAAAGTAATTGCATTTCTTATTTCTATTTGCTACACTCGGCTAAATACTGACTTCTTCGATCCGGCCACAGGTTGTACTGATTCCTGCTGCTTCAGAGATGATTTCATTCATTTTTGCCGAGACCTAATGTAATGAGAGTGAACAAACAAACGAAGAGAAAAAATGGAGAGGGCGAATGAAAGGAATGAAAAGTTATTAATGGATGAAAAGCATAGAAAATGGAACTTAAGGAGGGACTGTCGGAAATTCTGATATCTCATCTACGACGTTGTTTTTATATTTATAGATAGTTCTTGCTGCCATCAGACGATTTTATTTGTTTGCGGAAATCTCTACACACACACACACACACACACACACACACACACACACACACACACATCATTAGTCTCCATCACGAAAGATCTCCCAGACTGTAAGTTACGAAGAGGAAAAGCTGCCTGTGTTGAAGGGGTTAACTCTCTCTCTCTCTCTCTCTCTCTCTCTCTCTCTCTCATTTGGCCTTGTTCTGGTGGGCTTGAAGATGATCCCTGTTACTTCTTTCTTATTAGTTAATTTGTGTGTTCGTCGTTCTAATGTGTTCTTGATTTCATTACACCTGCGCTCGCGTTGTGTGTGTGTGTGTGTGTGTGTGTGTGTGTGTGTGTGTGTGTGTGTGTGTGTGTGTGTGTGTGTGTGTGTGTGTGTGTGTGTGTGTGTGTGTTAACAAAACAGCTCTTTTTTAACTGGCTTATCCAAGCTTGATGGAAAGGTTGGGGGGTCAACTACTAAGTAACCTGCTGCATTTGAGAGTAATACAGCAAAGGTCAAGATCACAGAGCCAAATCAAAGGATGACCTGGCAAAACCAACTTAAATCGCTTTTATCCAATCTAGATAAAACTTGAGGGGTGAAAGGCAATAATGAAGTGATTGTAATTTGAAAACAATTAGTCATAGGTTAAGGGTACAGGGCAAGGTCAGAGTTCACCCTGCGTCTGTTTGTGTGTAAAGAAAATAGCTCAGTTTCCATCTAATTTGGACCAAACTTGGTAGAAGCGTTGATGATCAGGCAAGGAGTTAACTTTTTTTCTTTTTTTTTTAAGAAGAGTCCAAAGTTAAAAATTCACAGTGAAAGGTCGACTAATGAGGTTTATCTCATGGAAACTAAACTCTGTGCACGGATTCTGGCAGAGAGAGAGAGAGAGAGAGAGAGAGAGAGAGAGAGAGAGAGAGAGAGAGAGAGAGAGAGAGAGAGAGAGAGAGAGAGAGAGAGAGAGAGAGAGAGAGAGAGAGAGATTCCATTGTGATAATCAAAGGTCAGGGTTACAGGGAAAGGTCAAAGTCACGTTCGGGCAAAGTCAACTCAATCAGTTTATAATCTGATCTGACGCAAAGTTGGTTGAAGGGTGAAGGGTTAGGCAAAAATGAAGCAAGTCGTGTTTGAAAGTAAAATGTCGAAGGTCAAGGTCACAGGACAAAGTTAAATATTCGGCGCTTAGAACACTTGGTGGGAGCTCCTCGTTGTCTATATTTTTTCCCAGAAATCCACTTCCCACTACACTATTTGTGTCTGTCTACTAATCTTTTTGTCTAGGTTCATCTGATCATACCTACCTTGGCCCTCATCATCAGCACTATCATTATCCATCATCACCATCAGCATCATCGTCATCATCATCATCACCACCAACATTATCCATCATCATCATTATCATCATTATCCATCATCACCATCATCATCATCATCATCACCATCATCATCATCATCATCATCATCATCATCATCATCATCATCATCATCATCATCATCATCATCATCATCACCATCACGACCATCATTATCATCATCACCATCACTATTATCATCATCATCATCATCATCACCATCATTATCATCATCATCACCACCACCATCATTATCATCATCACCACCACCACCATCATTATCAGCATCACCATCATTATCATCATCATCATCACCACCATCAACATTATCATCATCATCATCATCAACACCACCATCATTATCATCATCATCATCACCACCGTCATTATCAGCATCAACATTACCATCATCATCATCATCATCACTATAGCTATCACCATTACCATCATCATCATCGTCACTGTCATCCTATCCCAAATTCGCACTAATTCTTCCTCTGTGACTGACATTCGGTTCAGTTCATACGCGTATTTGTTGTTACAAGTATATCTTTAATTTCTGTGTCTTCTTTTCCAGGCTCATTTCTCTGTCGCTCGGTGTATTTCGGGTCCAGATAGGTTTCAGTGTCTCATCCATGCTTCAGTATCTCTCTGCTGGATGTACGGCATGTGATATCCACGTCATTATCTATTTCTATCTATCTATCTATCTATCCCCCATTTTTTCGAGGGCCTGTACCCGCGGCGGCAAACAAGGGAACCCCGGGTGACAAAGTGGTTTTAGGAAGACAATAACACAACCAGGCTGATTCATTACGGTCATTTTTGGCCACCCCGGAGCGGCTCCTTTAATTACATTTTTGATGGCGTCTCTTCTTCTTCGGCCAGAGATATTGTTGGGGGTCGTGTGGGGAGGGGGAAGGAAGGGTAGGGGTGAGAGGGGATAGGGGAGGGGGTGGAGGAGAGGCAAGTGAGATATTGGGGGAGAGAGAGCGTGACAGGGGGATGAGAGAGGGTTAGGGGAGTTAGGGGTGGGAATGAGAATATTTGCAGGAGATAAAGGGACGAGCAGCAGTGAGGGGAACGGGGCTGGGGTGGAGACAAGACACTTCATCTTGCTTAGGGGACACAAATATTGATAGTTTTAGACAAAGAAGAAGAACGGTAGTCGTCTGAAACAGAATATATAGAACGATCAGAACGGAAACAAGGCGCTCAAAGACATCCACATACTCTGCACCGGTATACAAAACTTTTATTCCCCATTAGCAAGTACCAAAGCATCATCTACACACATCAGGTATTGGACACTCCCTCCTTCACGATTCATTACTATTAGCATCTTTCCCTTCATAACTCGAGTTTTTTTCCTCTCTCATCTCATAACCCCATCCATATATATATTCAATTGCCATGAGGACATAACACAAGCCTATCTTATATTAATACTGATATTAAGCCACTCAGACGCCCACTTACCCCTTCACAAGCCTCGCTGTCATCACAACTCTTGACAGCATTCAACAGCTTACCATCCATACTATACACATGCAAAACCTTCCATAATCTCTCACTGTTGACACTTTTGTATATTTTCTCCATATCCATAAATGACACAAACATCTCACCAACTACAAATATACCTGCTCGGTCCTCAGGTCCATTTCACTGCCCTGCTCCCAGCTCACACTCTCCCCTCTCATATACCTCTCCACTCAATCCCTCCACCTCATCCGTAGCCTCCCCTTCCCTCTCCCCCCTTCCACCTCACTCATACACGCTCCTCGTTAGTCTTTCGCTCTCCATCCTCTCCACATGGCCAAACCACCTCAGTGTATTTCTCCTAACGCTTTCTATTACATCCATATCCACACCACAACACTCCTTCACTTCCTCATTTGTCAGTCTGTCTCTCCACGTAACTCCACATGCTCATCTCAGATAACTCATTTCCATTGCTTTCACTCTTGACTTGTGTCCTTCCAACAAGGTCCAAGCTTCGCTTGTATACGTTAAAGTTGGTACAGGTACTCCAATACTGTCATGCAGCGACTTTTTAAAATTCCATGCTCACTTCCCTGTTTCTTATCACTGCTTTCAAAGAATCAGCAACCTTTCTTCCTTGTTGTACCCTTTCAAGCACTGCACCCTCCAAACTTCCATCCTTACTCATCACGATACACAGTTATTTAAATGCACTCACATTGTTCATTTCCTCCTCATCCAGCCTCACTGTACATCCAGTGACTTCATTTCTCTCGAAGACGATAACTTTACTCTTCCCGAAATTCACCTTTAGATTCAGTTTCTTACACACTCTTCCAAACTCATTCACCAAGCCTTACAGTTCCCCTTCGTCTTCACTTAACAATACAATATCATCTGCAAACAACAGAAAAGGCAGTTTCCAAACGCCGCCCTCTTTCACTAGGTGCATTTATGCTCACTAATTAATAAACAGATGTCCAGGTGTGGTTGAAGGTGTCACCGGCTGGCATCTGATATTCACATGATCGATGTCCCTCATTCCCCTGTTCCTTCTCCTCTACCCTCATTCCTCCGCATCCTCTTTCCACTCCCTCTTCTTCTCCTCATACTTCTTTAATTCTTCCTCCTCCTTCCCTCCTTCTCCACTTTTTCCTCTCACCTTCTCTTTCCCAATCTCATTCCTAGTTCAGTATACGTATATATATTTTCTTTCCTTTCTTAACCCCAACCCTAATAAAGAAACACAGAATAGAATAGAATATGTAAATAACTAGATAAACAGTGCACAATATCCAAGCTATAAAAATGTACCAATCAAACTATGACCTTCTCCTTCCTCTTCACGTTCATCATGATCATCATCGCTTCTTTATGACGTTCTCTCCGTCTCCTCCTGCTCCTCCTTCCTCCTCCCTCTCGTTCTTTCCATTCCTTTTTCTCTTCCTTCCTCCTCCTCCCTTTCCCCTTTAACTAAATTCCCCCTTTCCCTCAAAATTATTAATGAAATATTCACCTCTAACTCCTGTTCTTTCATCTTGCTCCACCGTCTCCATCATTTTCCCCTCTTTCCACTTTCACCCGTACTCACCCCAACATCCCCGTTATCACCACGTAGAGATGGTGCCGACACGCCCATCAACCTTAACAAACACCTTTAGGACTCCCAAACACAAGGCGTTTTAAGCCTTTACAGGCTTCTGTCCTTTGTCTTTGAGCGTTTCTGTTTCCAAAGTCACCACCTAAGTAGCTAAAACATAAACATATACAGTAATTAGCCAGACTTCCGATTCTCCATATTCTTTTTTCGTTCTTCAAATGGTTTGTCTCTAACATAACACAAGTAATGGGTTTTTCCTTTGCAGAGAACCTTCAATCTCCAGCAGGTATGGTCCTTAAAAGACGGATTCTTCGCACCTTCCGTAAATTCAGGGACAGAGGTATTGAAGTACATTTTACTTCAATATAGGCAAGGCCCCGCTTACCGTGCACAGGTACTTTAACCAAAAGCCCTCGTTCTTTCCCTTATTTATTTTAATCAAGGCAACTAATAAAAAATCCATTTGACAAAAGAGTATGAAGATGTAGTAGGGATAGCACAGGGGAAAAAAAAGAAAAAAGAAAAAAAAAAGAAAAAAAAAGAAAGAAAGAAAAAGAAAGAAGGAAAGAAAAGAAAAAGAAATCACAGGAGACAGATCGAGACAGTATAAACACATGTAAGCCAATCTCTACATTATACTATCATTTTCTCTCTGCAATATAAGTACCACTGCGGTGTAGCAGTTATATAAGTGTACGAGCACTCTAGAGGAAAAGTGCTGTGGATATTATGATATTACTATTCCTTTACCATGCAATATATCAAATATAAAAAGACACGATTTTTCATGTGCTAATACTGCCTCCACTTGCTTCGCTCTCTCTCTCTCTCTCTCTCTCTCTCTCTCTCTCTCCCTCTTCAGTGCCGTCACTTCACATTCATACTTTTTTTTATGGAATATATCTTCATAATACATAAACCTGTATAATAAACTTCGATGTAAATATAATCTTTAGGTACTTACATCATCTGGGAATTAAGTCGCAGTAAATGCAGGCTGGAAGGTGTTGACATAAGAATAATGAGTACCGTAACCATGTTCCTCAACTTCTCCTTCACATCACCTCCTCTCTTCATCCATCGTCATATTCTTACCAATTCTCCTCCTCCACTTCTTCCTCCATCTCCTCTTCCTTCTTTCTCTACCATTTGTCCTTCATATCCTCTACTACACCTCTACCTATTTCGTTCTCCTTGTCTTCCATTTTCTCCTCCTTCTTTCTCTGCCTTTCGTCCTTCATAGCCTCTACTACACTTCTACCTCTTCCCTTCTCCTTCTCTTCCATTTTCTCTTCCTTCTTTCTCAATCCTTTTCTGTTTCATATCCCCTCCACTTCTACCTCTTTCCTCCTCCTTCTCTTCCCCCCTTTCCATTCCCAGCCCCATCTTCACCTTCCCCCAGCACACAGTATAAACATAATTCATTAATAGGCAAATAAGTAATGCAGGTACTCACATTTTCCGGGAACCAGGGCGTAACGAAGGGCATCTGGAAGGTGTTGGCGTAGGAGTGGAGCGTATCGAAGCTGTCAGGCTGGACCGACCCGACCATCGCCCACACAGGCCGCGAGAACTGACGGCAGACTGGGGGAGAAAGAGGAAAACTAGAAGTGAGAATCATCATCATCATCAGTATCTTCATCATGATCATCATCATCAGTATAACCATCATCATCATCATCAGTATCACCGTCATCAACATCAGTACCATAATCATAATCATCATTATCATCAGTATCACCATCATCAGCATCATCATCATCACCACCATCGTCATCACTAATACCATCACCACCTTCACTATCATCATTCATCACCATCATCATAACCTCTTTCCCACTCAAGGATGGGGCGAGATAGTGACCAGAAAGCAAGGAAGGATAAAACAGGAAAAAAGAAAAAGGTGAAACGTAGAGGCGGTAGAGAGGTCAGAAGCCAAAATAATAATAATAATAATAATAATAATAATAATAATAATAATGCAGATGTCTGAACCCACTGACTAACACGAGACTAAATCTTCATCAGGGCAGGTAAAAGTGCTGACCCAACACACACACCTCCTTATCTTACCTCCTATCTACCTTCTTCACCTTATCATTTCCTCTCTGGGCCTTGATCTTCAAGGATACATAGACGGTGTCTTAGCCCCTACTCTTTTGTGATTTATTTTCCATATCACTCCTTAATATTTCCTTGTAAGATCCATTATTAATATCGCTTTAATATCGATATTGCTTGCACCAGTAGCATACCTGGGGATTTTGAGGAATACGTGCTGAAAAAATCGCTAAGGAAAACGTGTTACGGGATATCCAAGGCCACTTAGGAATGATGCTCTAGTTTCTTTCTTCGTCGAGTGAACAGGAACTTAACTCACCATATTCGGGTTACAGTCTCTCTCTCTCTCTCTCTCTCTCTCTCTCTCTCTCTCTCTCTCTCAATCAATCAATCAACTAACAAAATGTGTCCAATGAAGGCCAGTGAGTTAATAAATAGAGGCCAAAGTTATTTCTTATTCTTCCCATCTCCCAACGACTTAAGTTAGCTTAGTATAACTACCTGACCCATAGTGGTTGAATATATGACCCTTCAATGTGAGGGGCTGGAAAAGGGAGCCTTCGCGCGGTGGCATAGATACAGCTGGACGGTTCGGTTGACTGATTATACAAATGCTCCTCAACTCCTTCCCTATCCACTGAAAGGGAGAAAGTACACTGTATGAGAGGGGCCACTTCAGCCTGCACTCTATGGGTTCACATTCAAATGAACCCGAAATTACTACAACTACAACTACTACTACTACTACTACTACTGCTACTACAACTACTACTACTACAACTACTACTACTGCAACTACTGCTACTAAAACTACTACTACTACTACTGCTACTACTACTGCTACTGCTGCTGCTACTTCTACTACTACGAGTGCGAGGAGTCTTTCCTAAGATGAATTAAAGCGTCTCGTAGCAGCACGAATGCACTAATAAGGTCATCCAGCTTCCCGTCGGCTGTGGATGCGTCCTTGCACCTCTTCCAAAGCGATTTATTTTGGATATGGCTGGTTAATATCTTTTTTTTACGTTACTTATGCACAGTACAACGATACTGGAAGGATTTACTTAACACAGAAGAGGGCAGTAAAGTGCAATAACCAGAATATAACGCTTAGGAAAAGGTGTTAGGGAGCTTCCTTGGCCAATGACAATACGAGACAAAGAATGGACGATTTCAGCTACCAGTCACTATACTTCTTACACGACGATCTCCAACTTCAAGGACGAATAAAATCCTCCGTTGGTAGCAGGAATAAAACGTGAAATTTCAGTCGTCCTTTGCGGTATATTTATGACGATTTTAATGCAGGCTACAGTTAATCCTATCTCTCTATCATTTGCCAGACGCCTTAATCCCATACGGGGTGGCCACAAACAAATCGGTCCACGTCGCCCTGTCCTCCTCCATTTCACTGCCCTGCTCCCAGCTCACACACCCCTCCCTCACATATACCTCTCCACTCCATCCTTCCATCTCATCCTTGGCCTCCCCCTCCCTCTCTCCCCCCTAAACCTCACTTACATACACTCTCCTCGTCAGTTACACCACTCAGTAAAAATTCCATCCTACCCAAATATAATCGTTAAGAGGGAGAAGATACAGTATAAAGCGGAAAGGACGTCCGGTTATTTCTCGCCAAGTCCAGTCAGTTTTATGCAGCCTTAAAGAGGTCTGTTATGCTGTAGTGATGAATGTAGGATATATTTAACCCAATCATTTTCTGAACTCTATCCTACTCTGAAAGTAATTCAGAGACAGTATGAGTAGAAAGCAACATCCCTTTTTCCCTCCTCGTCATTCTTTCTGCCTCTCTTTGTCCACTTCTTTCCTGCTCTCTCTCTCTCTCTCTCTCTCTCTCTCTCTCTCTCCTTCCCATCCATTAATTCGGCCAATCCTCACCCTAGGCTCTGACACCCTTCATCAACACTCGCTTATCTCTCTTATCCCCCTTCCCCCCACCCACCTCTCTCTCTCTCTCTCTCTCTCTCTCTCTCTCTCTCTCTCTCTCTCTCTCTCTCTCTCTCTTCCTTCTCCCTTGTCCCCCCTCTCATCTCCAACCTACCTCCCCTTTACCTTCCCTTTGCTCACTTCCATCCTCCCCTCACTTCCCCTCTGTTCCCCCTCTCCTCCCCTCCCTTCTCCCCTCTGCCTCCTCTCCTATCACAGCATAATTCTCTTATTTTGGGGGTATCCTTAACCACTTCTCAAAAAAAAAAAAAAAATCAATCAATAAAAAAGGGGGGGGGCCTAAAGAAAACTGTCTGGTGGTCCACTTTCTTGAACGAGTTAAAGGTAGCTATGTCTAATTACGGAATTCCTGCCTGAACTTTGATCATTCTTTTGTATAGTTATTTTATTATGCCGTTCAGCACTTGGTGTAGTGCTGCCTATTTCCTTCACCTTTATCACTCTTTTTCTCTGTCTGCCCTCCTCTCTTCGTATTTCTCCCATCTTTCCTATCACTTTTTACAACTTTTCTTTCCTTTTCAGGTGGCTTTACGTTGAGTGACAGGCCTAATGGTTTCCCGTAGGCCAGGAGACCATTTACAACACTGGGTGGTAATCATATAACCAGTCTATCTGATTCCAAAGCACACATGAGAATTTTAAAGTGTAACAGGCAGGATGAATCGTTAAAGAAGGAGCGTTACGACAGTCCCCAAGGCAGCGAGAATACTCCCCCCCCCAATGGCTGGAGAGAGAGAGAGAGAGAGAGAGAGAGAGAGAGAGAGAGAGAGGACGCTGGCTGGCCACTCCATGGATTGTGTCAAGTGAGGGGAGCTATTCTGGGGTGACGAGGGAGATGACCTGAGGTGAGACGAGGGGAGATAAATAGGGGTGAGGGATGATTTACTGGGTGGTGAGGTGTGAAATGGGGAAGAGGAGAGATTAAAATGGGTGAGGGGTGATTTACTGGGTGGTAGGGTGTGAAATGGGGTGAGAGTATGGGAGAAGAAGTGAAATTCTGTTGGGGTAAGGGGAGTGTGTAGGTGTAAGAGGAGGGGAGAAAGAGGGGAGGAAGGGGTAGAAGTAAGCAAACAGATAGAGGTGAAAAGAGAGGAGGGGGGTGCAGGGGTGAGAGTAGGGGAGAAAGTGGGGAGGAAGGGGTAGAAGAGAGAATATGGGTAGGGGTGATGTAAGGGGGCAGGATGAGGGGAAAGTAAGACAGGGGGAAAAATGGGGAGAAATGGGACAAGGCAGAGGTGTGGGGAAGGGAAGAAAAATGAAGTGAGGGCTTATGGGTCGGGGAATGACGGGAGGGGTAATGGGTAGGGGAATGAAGGGAGGGGTAATGGGTGGGGGAATGAAGGGGGGGTAATGGGTAGGGGAATGAAGTGAGGGGTAATGGGTAGGGGAATGAAGGGAGGGGTAATGGGTAGGGGAATGAAGGGAGGGGTCATGGGTAGGGGAATGAAGGGAGGGGTCATGGGTAGGGGAATGAAGGGAGGGGTCATGGGTAGGGGAATGACTAGTGGGGTAATGGGTAGGGGAATGAAGGGAGGGGTAATGGGTTGGGGAATGAAGGGAGGGGTAATGGGTAGGGGAATGAAGGGAGGGGTCATGGGTAGGGGAATGAAGGGAGGGGTAATGGATAGGGGAATGAAGGGAGGGGTCATGGGTAGGGGAATGACTAGTGGGGTAATGGGTAGGGGAATGAAGGGAGGGATAATGGGCAGGGGAATGACTGGTGGAAATGGGTAGAACAATGATTGGTGGGGTAATGGGTAGGGGAATGATGAGGGGTAATCAGTACGGGAAAGAGAAGGTGGAAATGTAAGAGGTAAGAGAGTGAAAAAGGAGATGAGTCAGAGAAGGTGGTTCTGGTGAGGTGGCTGGAGTCAGGGGGTGGGATGGCTGAGATAAGATAAGGGGTACTGGAACGACGTGAGGTGAGGCTGTCTGGCCCTCAGTTGAAGACACAAAGCTTAACTAAATTATTCTCGTTACTGAAAGACGATTTTTGTCTCAGTTTACAAGTGGCCAGTCCCCGTCCATAAAAATCTCCTGAAATCCTTACACGACGAAATATCACCTTTTATTTTCGCTATTACTAAACAACTTAATTCATCGCCATAGCAAAGAGGTTAACTTTATTATTTTAATTAAAGCATGTTTCGGGTAAGGTACGTTAAATGTATCGCGTATCGAAACTAAGCTAAAAAGCAAAAGAAGAAAAAAAAAAAAAAAAAAGCCCAATGAGTTTCGTTTTCTCTAATTTAATCTTCCCGAACTTGTGTGGAATAAGTGTCCCGACATTTTATATATATCTTTAAACTAATGGTGATTGAAATTTACCCGTGGTTCGAGAATTACATTACAAATACATGTCGTTTCTAACATGACACTAGAAAAATTAGATGAAAGAATTTTAAAAACTTACTGGTATTTTTTCATCTACTGACCTTAAACTTTTTCGAGTGCATTTTTTTTTTTTTTTTCCAACTCTTGACTTAGGTTAGGTAGCCCGTTTTCAAAATCCAGTTATCCACCTACGACACATCAATCAAGGGGTGGTTCTCTGCAGAATTTTAGGTTTATTTGGATTTTCTTCCAACTCGACACTAGGCAACCCGTTTCAGAGGTCCGGTCACCCACTTCCGACATATCAACTAAGTGCTGGTTCTCTGCAGCTCTCACACGTCATCCTGGCACTTAGGCACCAACACCTACTGTCTCTTGTGTTATACGTCAAGAATACCACATTCCACGCTGGTATTACGGTATCAGTGGGGGGGGTCCTCATGGGTCGTATTCTATGCACCAACAAAGATTTCGTAAAACTCTTCCTTTGCAATTTCTTCCGCATATTACGTCTCTTTATCTTCTTACATGTTATTGATGTAAAGTATGTCGAAATTAAAACTATATAGGTATACAAATGAATTTTGGTGCAAAAGAAGCCACAAAGACAGGGATGCTGCGAAGCCTCCTATGACACACACGATAAGGCCCTAAGGCATGTCGGTGGGCTGATATGAAAGACCAGTTAACGAGACGGTATCCACTATAAATCCATCACCCACAGCATACCCTGATTCCTTCAGTCCCATGGCGTATTATATTCACTTTACTCTTGGTCTTACTAAACGATCTGATTCACATAATGAGTGCCCCCTTAGCAGTGAAGCGGGTAATGAAGGATATATATAAAACCAACACTATTCTCAAACTCTTTCCCGCGTTGAACTAAATTGTCTGGAAATAGCTTCAAAACATGGAAACGACGTCCTTGGCCTGAAGGTCTTAATATAATTTATCGCATTAAAACAGGTGTAAAAAAAAGTTACTGTGCATTACAAGATACCGGTACAAGCACATTTCACAAACATCTTACAGTGCCACATCCCCAACTGCCACACCTCACACCGGAAACACCTTGCACTACCTCATCGCACAGTGTCACATCTCACACTGCTACACTTCACACCGCCACATTCCATACTGCCACATCACACAGTGCCACACCTCACACCGCCAAAATTCAGCATCTCACACTACCACATATCTTACTGCTACACAACATACTACCATAACTCACACTGCCACACCTTATACTGCATCATCACAGACAGCTATAACTCACTCTTCCACACTGTACACTGCTGCACCTCATACTGCTACACCTTATACATACTGTTATATCTCACACTGACATACCTCACACTACCACACCTCATACTTTTATACATCATACTGGCATATCAGACACCGCCACACTTCATAGTACTGTATTGCGAACATCTTACTCTACCACATTACACAGTCGGCCACATTTCCCAACATCACACAATAGGCCTGTACTACCACATCTCACAATGTCACATCACACACTGCCATATCTCACACTACCCAGCCACAGACGTCCAATCCCTCTCACACTTCACACTACCACATCACACTACCAGATCACACACCGCCACGCAACGCAAGGTCACACCGTACACTAACTCGTACAGAACACACTGCCACATCTCACCACAATACCCCACACTATTACACTTAACTACATACACCTGCATTACACTCCACAACACTCTTCCTATGCAAGCTTTTGTCCTGTGTTATTCATGCAAGCTCTGTCGATACTAATAAGATATATTTTCAACAATGAAGAATGTATTATTGTGCAATGTGTAAAATAAAATATATAGTCAAGAAATATACATTACAGAGTCTCTTAATGCCCTGACAACAGGCCAATTAAATTCTCTCTCTCTCTCTCTCTCTCTCTCTCTCTCTCTCTCTCTCTCTCTCTCTCTCTCTCTCTCTCTCCGGATACTGAGCTCCCCTCCAGGCCTCCCTACGTGGAGGTTATGAGCAACAGATGTGACGCCAGGCTTACAACGAATAGATGAGGGTCGACCAGACACGGTGTGTGTGTGTGTGTGTGTGTGTGTGTGTGTGTGTGTGTGTGTGTGTGTGTGTGTGTGTGTGTACGAGAGTCGACCAGACACGGTCTGTGTGTGTGTGTGTGTGTGTGTGTGTGTGTGTGTGTGTGTGTGTGTGTGTGTGTGTGTGTGTGTGTGTGTGTGTGTGTGTGTGTGTGTGAAACAGTCATGCTTGGCCTCTATTTTCACCTATTTACGTGAATAAAATAAGAGCATGTGATTTACTTCTCTACTTCCAGCTGCTGATTTGTAGGTGATCACCATAACATATACGAGTCTGGAGTGAGGAATACTGTTCAGCTTATTTGCATAGTGTTTTCTCTGCGACAAATCAGATCATATGGCAGTCTGCACGAGCGGTATGGCGACACCATCATTGTAATGAAGTGCTTAACTACATTTCCATGAGTATTAGTAATATATTTTGCTTTTTTTGTGATTACCATTTCATATACCTAAAGCGAATGAAAATTTTGCCCTGAATTACCAGCGACTTCCATACTTTTAAGCACTGGTAAAAACCGAAATTACTGGAGGAGGAAAAGCAGCACAGGTTTCTATGTTCCTACACGCAAGGTTAATCTCCATTATAACTCTAGGCTCCTATGACTCATTCCCAGGTAAATAAAATTGTCTGACGTTAGCTGGAAGAGAAGACTTTGGCAACGAGAATATTTTTTTCTCGTACCAAATGCGCGGGTAATCTGTGTTCCTATAACGTAAATACTGGAGACTATTGGACTATTGTGGTGTTTCAGTCAACAGTATAGAGCAGCTTAGGACTTACTTCTGCTTCCAGATGCAAGACTAACTAGTATATCAGTTATTAATACTCATGGTCGGGACACCTGTGGCACTCTATCCCAGCTGAAGTCAGGCAATAATATTCAACAGACAGTGCGTAACAAGAACATGAGTGTGTTAACGTTTTCACCAATCACATTCTCATGGCATTCTATTTCACCCAACGCCAAACGATTTTATTCAGGTGAAATATCGTCACAGGGTTCTGAAATTCTCTGCATTGCAATATATCGCAGAGTCATTGTATGATCTGTATTTTTTTCAAGTGAATGAAACACCAACGGCTAAGTAAACACTACACCATACTCAAGAGGGTGTATTTGTTGGAAATCAGCAGATGATGCATGAAGATACATATAACACTGACTGAGGTGTCCCCGCAAAGTGCAAGAAATCACGAGGCAGCGTGGAACAGCAGCACTACATATATACCAACCTGAAGAGGAAATATAGGGGAATTGATCAGCATTGCCGTACCCAGGCATAATTTGTACTGAACTACATCCTTCGGGAATACTAAAGGAATACTGTTTACCATACGAGAGGCTAGGAGCGGGAAACGTGTACAGCTCAGGCAGCGAGACACAGCAGCCTAATCCAATTAGCCAAAGGGGACTTAGTCATTGTCAGGCCGGGGAATAACAGTAATGTGGGCCTCCGCGTCCAAAGGGGGTCAAGTGCCGGCCCTGCCAGTTTTGTGATAGCACCAGAGAGCACTAGTTTAACCCTTACTCTAACGGTTGGATATGGAAATGACCCCCTTCCGACACTGGACATAGGGTTGAAAGTCGTAATTCGTTCAACATTGCCACGTCCAAACCTGCACGCAGCTGCCTCGGCTCGAGGCAAACTCCGCGTCCAAAGGCTAGCATGTCCAGTGTAGTGAGCACGGCGTAGATGGTGGTGGTGGCAGGGTAGGTGTCTGTGCAGGTGGAGTTTGTGTTTCTGAAGTCTGGCCACTCGTACATGCCCTGTGATTGGACCTTCAGCAACATCGAAAAGAAGATCAGGAAGACGGACTACTTGCCAAGTACTAAGGATTACGCAGATGTAATAGCATCGGCTGTAACGAGGAAGTTCCCTATAGTGGCCTGGATGGACGACGGATTATGGATAATGGAGGACGACTGTGGCACTACATGGCACTATAGTGTCACACCTCACCTGCACTGACCACCCCAGTTGACTACCCTGGCCTGCATATTGGACGATGGAGTATGGATAATGGAGGAAAACTATGGCACTACATGGCACTACTGTCACTGTACTGCATTCTTTACTACTAGTGGGTGACTGTGGACATTAATTTTATGTAAAGAGATAGAAAAAGTGTTAATGTGTGTGGGGGAAGAGGAGGAGTGTTGTGTGGGGCTGTATTATTGCTAGTAGTGGTAGTAATAGTAGTAGTAATAATACCGGTATCATTTTTGTCCGGTATTTTTATAATGCTTTTATGCTGCCCATGCTATCGACTATTGTTAACAATATTAATATTGATATTATTGTAATATTTTGCAACAGGAGATGCTTGTAAAGTTCAATAAGGGTGCAATATTATGCAACTGTAACTACAAGCAATAGATAAATTAATCATTATCTTCTATCAGATTCATACACTTCAGGTGTTAAGCTGTAATTTGATACCAAAATGAGCACTGGACATCAATAACTAACGAAATTACAGTTGCAAACACTTTGTTGACCTTTACAAGCCTCTCTTGTAAAATTTTATTTTTGGTGCATGACCCCCTTTGGATGCGGAGGCCCACCATTGTTCTTACGTCAACTGCTGCTCTTGACGTCAATGGCTTGTTTGGGAGAAAGGAATGAGAGCTAAGCCCCTTGCACTAGTCAGTTTCCTTGCAGGGTAGATACGTTTCTCTCTCTCTCTCTCTCTCTCTCTCTCTCTCTCTCTCTCTCTCTCGATGACAGGGTAGATAGGTCTCTCTCTCTCGATGACAGGGTAGATAGGTCTCTCTCTCTCTCTCTCTCTCTCGATGACAGGATAGATAGGTCTCTCTCTCTCTCTCTCTCTCTCTCTCTCTCGATGACAGGATAGATAGGTCTCTCTCTCTCTCTCTCTCTCTCTCTCTCTCTCGATGACAGGATAGATAGGTCTCTCTCTCTCTCTCTCTCTCTCTCTCTCTCTCTCTCTCTCTCCAATGACTTATAAGAGAGAAAAAGAATGACAACTTCACCCTCCTGCATCAGTCAGCTTCCATCCCAGGGTAACCTCTTGCCTCTTCTGCATGTTACCTTCCTCATAATCCTGAACCCTGCATTATTTTCCACCTGTTCATTATGCTCCTTCATCTTCAGTATTCGTCTCTGCTAATTTTATCTCTGTTGCTTTTCTCTTTAATCTCTCTTTCTTCACTATTTTAAACCTGCTTCCTCTCTTTCATACTGCTGAACCCTTGTATCATTTTCCCCTCCTTTATTATGATCATGCAGTCTCCTACTCGGTCATTTTCATCTTTACTACTTCCACCTCTGCTGTTTCAAGTCTGACACTCTCTTCTTACCACTTCTGCACCTATTACAAAAGCACCGTATCACAAACACCACAGTACCTCCATCCATCCATCTATCTATCTATCTATCTATCTACAAGTACTTTTGGATTAACACTCTAAAGGGCATGGTCTTCCACTGAGCTAAAAGAAATAATCCAATCGGTACCCAGAATATAAAACTTATGTGATGCTCTGCCCCTTAAAAAATGGATCCCATTGTCCCTCTACATTCCCAACACTGAGCCAGCATCTTAGCCTGTATGCACCAAATTACCTTAAAATAGTGTTCCCCTGCAGTGCTTAACCCGAGACAGCCAACGAGAGCGAGATGTTGTGTGTCTGGCAATTCTTTTGTTCCCCCGTCGTAGTCAATTATTATATGATGGAGAGGCACGATTTTCACGAGTTTTCTATCAGTAGCATTTTCGTAATATGGAAATTACATACTAAATCACACACACACACACACACACACACACACACTGTCCAGAAAATGACAAACAAGCGTGTACCCGTCAGAATGTTGACACTGGAAATGTGCACACACACACACACACACACACACACACACACACACACACACACACTGTCCAGAAAGTGACAAACAAGCGTGTACCCGTCAGAATGTTGACACTGGAAATGTGCACACACACACACACACACACACACACACACACACACACACACACACACACACACACACACACACACACACACACAATAACCAGGGCAATATTCGAGTATTTGCCCAAAAAATCTTACATGCAAATTATTCAGCCTCCTCCTGGTGATGAACACGGCGGTAGTGGCGACAATTAAGTCTGAGCAAAAATGATTCCAGCAGTCACATTCACGCCTCCCAAGTTCTCCTGGCAATTGTGTTTATTCTCAGTGACGGACGTGGTTTACTTGGCCACTATTAACACTCTCAGGCTCGTATAACTCTGTCTTTGCTGAATAGATTATCACAACGTAAATTGAATGAAAATATCAGAGCTGTTGCGACCGTGTGTGGGATGATCGTTATAGTGACTCTCAAGTCCCGATGGTCACTTTCAGGTAAACAAAATCTTGTGGCGGTAGCTTGAATAGACCGCTAGACTGGTTCCGATCATGAGGGGGTTAAGCGTAATCCTGCAGCCTTACATAAGGATATATAACCCATTTTCACCTGCTCTTCTCACCCTATATCCCACACACCTTGTACATCTACACCCATGCCTGAATCACTGGGTGGCGGCGGATCACTTCTCCCGCAATGGGAGGAAGAGGATGAGGGGGGAGAGAAGGGCGTCAGAAAGCAGCGAGGATGGGGGAGAGGGGATGAGAAGCTTCCAAAAGAGATTGGGAATGGAGGGCGGGAGGATAGACTAAGGGAAGGGATGGTAAGGGAAACAAGTAGGGAGATGATAAGGGGATAGGAGGGAGGCGTCAGAATGCATGGAAGGAGGTGGAAGGGAAGTCAGGAAAAGGGGAGGAGGGAGTTAGAATGCTGGACCAGGTGGTGAGGGGGAAGGGGCAGAATTTGCATACAGCTCTTGTCTCTATGTAAATATGTATGTAAATCAGGCAATTATAGGCCTCAAAACATATACAAAACGAGGCAAGGCACGAGTTAATGCATTTTACTGTATATGTAGGAAACTAGAACGGGATGTGTGTGTGTGTGTGTGTGTGTGTGTGTGTGTGTGTGTGTGTGTGTGTGTGTGTGTGTGTGTGTGTGTGTGTGTGTGTGTGTGTGTGTGTGTGTGTGTGTGTGTGTGTGTGTGTGAGAGAGAGAGAGAGAGAGAGAGAGAGAGAGAGAGAGAGAGAGGGGAGGGGAGAAGGGGGGGTGGCTAATGATGGAAGGAGGAAATAGGGGCATGCTACGTGAAACTACGTTATGTTAGGCTACGGTAGGTTAGTTTAGGTTAGGTAGGTTAGGTTAGGTTAGGTGAGGTGAGGTGAGGTGAGGTGAGATTAAATTACCATAAGTGATATTAGGTTAAACTCTCTTAGGTTGGGTCAGATTAGAGCATAACTTCTGGTCAAATCAATTTCGGAATACTCTCTTTGGTGCTCCTACAACCTGCTAATCTCCATTCTGTCTCCCACTGCTGTATCTTATCTCTGCTGCAACTTGCTGAATTGAAGGTGAAAGAGTTTGGCTAAAGAGGAGGCGCAAGGAGATGGGATGCAAGGAAATGGGATGCAAGGAGGTGGGACGCAAGGAGGTGGGATGCAAGGAGATGGGATGCAAGGAGGTGGGATGCAAGGACATGGGATGCAAGGAGGTGGGATGCAAGGAGATGGGATGCAAGGAGGTGGGATGCAAGGAGGTGGGATGCAAGGAGGTGGGATGTAAGGAGATGGGATGCAAGGAGGTGGGATGCAAGGAGATGGGATGCAAGGAGGTGGGATGCAAGGAGATGGGATGCAAGGAGGTGGGATGCAGGGAGGTGGGATGCAAGGTAGTGGGATGCAAGGAAATAGGATGCAAGGAGGTGGAATGCAAGGAAGTGGGATACAAGGAGATGGGCTGCAAGGAGGTGGGATGCAAGGAGACGGGATGCAAGGAGATGGAATGCAAAAGAGAAGGGATGCAAGGAGATGGGATGCAAGGAGATGGGATGCAAGAATGTGGGATGCAAGGATGTGGGATGCAAGGAGATGGGATGCAAGAATGTGGGATGCAAAATGAAGGTGGCGTTGTTTATGATCCAGGAGAGGAGGTGGGTTGATGACTCGAGCTGTGAAGGTTAACGTAAAGCATGATATTAGACCAGTTAGGTTAGGTCAGATTAGCCCAGGTTAAGTAAGATTTCATCGGCTTAGGTTATGCTAGGTCAGGCAAAATTAAGTTTGGTTAAGTTAGGTTTGGTTTACTTTGGTTTGGTAAGGACTGGTGAAGTTAGGTTAAGTTAGATTAAGTGAGGCAAAAGCGGGTTAGCTTAGATCAAGTGATGTTAGGTCAGGCGTACTCTCCAGCTCCTTGTATGACCCACCCTTCTCCTTCCTCCCTCCCTTCTTTGTACACGTCTCTCTCTCTCTCTCTCTCTCTCTCTCTCTCTCTCTCTCTCTCTCTCTTGAAATAGAAAGAGCTTGGCTAATGAGGCACGGTAACAAGAGATGGGGGGAAGGTGGGGGCAACGGGGGAGGAGGGAGATGGGGGAAGGTGGGGGCAATGGGGGAGTGGGAGATGGTGGGCGGGACTAAGCAGGCTAGGTTAGGTTACGGTAGGTTAATTTAGGCTAAGACGAGTCAGCTTACGTCAGATGTTAGGTAAGGCTAGTTAAGGCAAAGTTAGTTTAGGTAAGGATAAATTAGGTTAAGTGGATTAGCTTAGGCATGGTTAGTTTTGGTTAGGTCAGGGTAGGATGGATTAGTTCAGTATAGGAGTCATGTAAACAAGGTTAGGTTAGCACAGGTTACGATAGGTCGGGTCAAGATAAGGTAGTGTAAGAGTGGGTAAGATGGGTTAGCTTAGTTTAGGCAATAGTTGATACAGACTGCATTAAGTTATGTTTGGTGAGGTTAGGTTGGGGTAAGTTAAGCTAAGGTAAGATGGGATAACGTAGGGTAGAGGTAAGGTAAGGTTAAGTTAGGTTTTACTAAGTTAGATTAGGTTTAGCTGGGCTGGTCAACTTGGATAAGATAGTCATCATTGGTAATTTTATGTCAGAGGTGAGGCAAGTTCAGGTGATGTTATCTTATACTCTGTTCACTTTAACTAGGCTTATAACTGCAATCCCTCCACCTTGTATGCTCAGCTGTGACAAGAGATTAACACTAGAATATGGTGCTAGTCACGAAGAAATTGTATGAAAGAAATGCAAAGCCATAGTAATGTTTTTTTTTTTTTTCCTGCCACTGAGCTACGGGAAACAGACTGCAAAAGGACGAAAATCTCTGCCAAGTTACGGTGAATGAATTATAGGTGATGTTTAGTTACTCTGACCAGCTTACCACCTCACACCTCTCGCTCTTCATTGCTACATTTGCATCTGACTTTTAAGAATCTGACTTTCGTTAACACAGCCTTGTAATCTGCCATAATGACCCACCGACATATAATAATAACTTCTCCGCTAAGGCCAATACGTCGATCCTGTATGAGACAGCCCTAGCATGTATTCAATATTGACGGTAGGTGTTAGTGCCGAAAGTGAGACATGTGGAGGTGTGTGGTACGTAGGAGGACTGCTGGGCCTAAGGGAACGGGCTGCTAAGTCTATGCCCAGAGTCAGACACATTAAAAAAAATATGCATGCTGTGTAAAATGGAATTCGATGTAGCAGGTATCCCCCTCACTGGGCACTTTGTTGACAGGTCTATAGATTAATGCTTTTCTGTTTAACTATGGGGATCCTGACTACCATCTACAATATATCAACGGTTGTTGTTGTTGTTGGTGGTGGTGGTGGTGGTGGTGGTGAGGAGGAGGAGGAGGAAGAGGAGGAGGAAGAGGAGGAGGAAGAGGAGGAGGAAGAGGAGACAACGACGACGACGACAATGATGATGAGGCGATGAAAACGAACGCCGAATGAAAGAATGAAAATAACTGACAACGACGACGACGATGATCATGATGATGATAATGATGATGGTGATGATGATGATGATGATGATGATGATGATGATGATGATGGTGGTGGTGGTGGTGGTGGGTGCCTCCAGCGAGTGCTACGCCTTTACATATTCACCACGGCTACCACCATCTTCACCTCACCAGCAATGCCTAATTTTTACACAGAAGGTTATTTTGGGAGATCACCGCCACCTGCAACAACGGAAGCTGATAAGCGAGGAAGAGAGGAGGGGGAAGGAAGAGAGGAAGGAAGAGAAGGAAGAGAGGAAAGGGGAGGAAAAGAAGAAGGAGGAGGAGGAATAGGAGGAGCATAGAAGATGAACAAAGAAGGAAGAGGACAACAAGACGGAAGGCAAAACAAAGACAGAGAGCAAGAGGGAGAGGGAGAAAGGAAGAAGGAAGTGGAGAACATGAGAAAAGTTTTTAGGGAAGTTAGACTAAAAGGTAAGAAAAGTCAGGCAAATCTGGGTTTGTGAAAGGGAGAGAGAGAGAGAGAGAGAGAGAGGGAGGGTGGGGGCAGTCTGAGAAAACAAAAACAAGGGGGCGAAGAAGGAAGATTGAGAGAGAGAAAGGAGTGACTCAACCACTTCAGCATGAAGACGTAAGCCTACTTAATTATTGCTATCACCAAACCAGTAAATTCAGCTTTTAACTGAAATGTCTCGTAGTGTAAAGAATATTTCTCTCTCTCTCTCTCTCTCTCTCTCTCTCTCTCTCTCTCTCTCTCTCTCTCTCTCTCCGTACCAATGGCCAAAAACCAACCCTGCCAGTGCAGTAATTTTCGCGATGGGTCAACCCTCTCAGGCTTGGGACAACTCTGGTATTCTATTTCATCCAACACCAGGCGATTTTATTCAACCACGAGTGTGTCAAGTTCGTGAGATAGTTAAAGTCCTTTCACCTTAACTTGGACCAGATTTTCGTCCTTTTTCAGCATATTTCCCGCTGGTCACACGCAGAATAAGAAGGTGCGAGGACTCTGCATCCTTACATGGCGCTTCTTCGTGACTAGCATTATATACAGGTGTCAACTGATTTTAACAGTTCAGCATTCAAGATGGGTAGATTGCAATTTTAGATCAAGTTAAAGTAATATGGGTCTAGCAGTCACCAGTAACATCCTCATGATGGCACAGCTCTAGTCTTTCTATTCCAGCTAAGTGTGAAAAACAGCCACCAGCATCTTACGTCATGGGTAAAAAAAAAAAAAAAGGATGATGCGTAGCTCCTTAACCGTTTCCTAACCATATAATGAGAGATGCTGAGGCAGGAGGAGGTGGAGAAAACCAAAAACAAGGAGAAAAAAGAAAAAGAATAAGAAAAAAGAAGAAAGACGAAAGAAATATTAAAGCAAGAAGAAGAAGAGGAAGAAGGTATCTTCTTAAGTTAGAGGAAGGAGTATAAGTAGCAGCTCCTAAACCCTCTTTCAGGCGGATAATGAGAGATGTAAAGTGAGAATCCACGCTCCCATCAGATCAAAGGGGCTGTGGGCTCGGGGCCTCAGGTGCTGTAAGAAATTATAAAGGGAGAGTACATAAAAGGGGGAACGGGGAAGATGAGGCCTGTGCTGGAGGGAATAGACCTGGGTTCGACGCTGGCTGCTGCAGGAGAGTGACTGGATTTGAACTCTATAGTGTATGACATTATAAGAATAGAATGACTGGAGGGAGGTGGTGGTGGAGTGGACAGAATAATGAGCTGGGTTCAGTCCTGGGTGGAATTGTGACCTGCATTCCCAAGTCTCATCCCCCTCCACCCAAATGACAAAGTATCCTTCTTCTCATACTCTTTTGGTGTGAGTTTCATGTTGCAATCACATAAAGATAATTCACAGCTGACGGAGATGTGTTAGCAACTTTTTGCTCATAGCTGTACCTACACCAACACCTTAATAAATATATCTCCAATGATACAAAAACAGCAGATATGATGAATGTCCTAACCCAGACGTATTACAATTGATATGGTGGGTAATATGGCCTTATCATTAAAACTAAGAATGCGAAAGTGTGAAGAAACCTGACATATTCTGACGATAATCCTGAAAACTATGTGTCTGATACAACATGCCTGACCTTTCACTATCAGTGCTGACTACACACTGTAATATGGGATGCGGGCTGATCACTGACAATAATACGTGTTCAATAAATGACACTAAAAATCTGTTAACTGATTACACTGTCGCCCTGTCAATAATAGGCCCATTAGTGCCTCCTGCTGATGTTGTGTTACTGCTGAATATTTTACCAACATATCACAGAAGGTGGGCATCAGTGTTTAATTACCTGCTGATGTTTGAGAGCTGCAGGGACCATACCTTTGCTGGAGGTTATATCTATGAGCTAAAAATCATCTCTGTTAACCAGGTGACAACCATAGAAATCTTAATATATCTTGCTAACCTCAGACGAGTTTACTCAGCTCAGAAGTAGCCACTCGTCGTCTCAGGATTAAAAACAGCCTCCGGTAACTCTTTGATGACGAAAGAACTCAGTTATTTTATTCTTGCTACCAACAAACGATCTCATCATCCTACTAAGAATGGAATCTTGTCCAAGTTTAGAATTATATTTGGAAATGGTCGATCCTAATGTTGACAAGAGAAACTATCGAGTGAAAGCAGTTAACGTTACGTCAAAATTTCTTACACACGAGGAAGTTTCGAATTTGTTTCTTGCAATATTTAACTATTTTACTTGGTTCAAGAGATATTATCGATCTAGACAGATATGTAACAACCTTCACTAACCCCTTCACTACCAGGATCTGTTCTAAGTTGATTTAGATGGTCTGGTCGCAGCAAGGAAAATCTCCCTTAAAAACAGTATGGAGATTACAAGACAGAATAACTTAAAAGGAAGTCACTGTTAAAAACTGCACTAAAAAAAGCGGTCAGTCCTAATTTCGACACCAATTGCAAAGTGTGAGCAATTACGCTTAAGGCAACTTTCTGTCGTGCTAAAAAAAAAAAAAATAAAAAAAAAAAATAAAATAAAATAAAATGACGACGCCTTTCTTTCATTTTCTTGTATGATCTTGCTTCTACAGTTATCTTACTAAACTGTTAGGCTTTGACTGGATAGTGAAAAGATCCCTTACGTAGACGATCCATTGTGACAAGTGGAAAGGTTGGGTCGGAGAGAGACACAGGTTAGAGCCTGAATTCTTTATGTTCTCTAACGTTTCGGGCTACACAGAAAAAAAAAAAAAGAAATCTCTGAAGATGAGTTCCGTGTAGATCGAAACCGCTATCTATTGTCAGACGCCTTAATCCCGTAAGGGGTGGCCACAAACAAATCGCCTCCATGTCATTTCACTGCCCTGCTCCCAGCTCACACCCCACTCTCTCATATACCTCTCCATTCCGTCCCTCCACCTCATCCTTGGCCTCCCCCTCCCTCCACCTCACTCACATACACTCTCCTCGTCAGTCTCTCGCTCTCCTTCCTCTCCACATGGCCAAACCACCTCAATGTGTTTCTCCTAACGCTTCCTATCACATCCATATCACACCACAACGCTCCTTCATTTCCTCATTTGTTAGTCTGTCTCTCCATGTAACTCCACAAGCTCCTCTCAAATAACTCATTTCCACTGCTCTCACTCTTGACCTGTGTCCTTCCAACATGGTTCAAGCTTCACTTGCATCCGTTAGAGTTGGTATCACAATACCGTCAAGCAGTAACTTTTTCACTTCCATGTTCACTTCCCTGTTTCTTATCACTGCTTTCAAAGAATGAAATGTTAGAGAGAGAGAGAGAGAGAGAGAGAGAGAGAGAGAGAGAAACAAGCTGTAACCCTCTCACACCCAGCCTTTCCACCTCCAGTTACGATGGGGTGATGGAAGGCTTTATCCCACCCACAAAATTCCTAGTCCCTCTAAATGTGAAGAAAAGTAGCATGATGATAGCAAGGTTGAATTCAGTGAACAAAACAGCATGTCGATAGGAAGAATGAAATAAGAGGAAAAAAAAAGTCAGTGCTAATTACTACCAGATCAAGTAGAAAACACTGGCGATTACTGAAGGGATTCAATTTTCAATACAATGATGCAGTTCTTGCTACCTACAGACGACTTTATTCAGTTTAGGAGAGCTGACAAAGAAGGAAAGAATTACTGATGACTTGAATATCTAATACATCCAGTTCAAAGTGCCTAGGTTGAATAAAAGCGGATAATTTTGGCATAAACAAATCGCAACACAACACTGTGCTTTTCATTAGTAACAATCGTGTCAAGTTGCAGACAATGATGTAAATGTAGCAAGAATAAGCTAAAAGAAATCACATCTTTTATCATTATTCAGTCAATACTAATTTCGCAAAAAGAAAAAGCATTTTGTTACGACAATCTATCTTAATTTTACACACACACACACACACACACACACACACACACACACACACATACACAAAGACCTGCATTACGGCAAGTTAAAAAAAAAAGAAAAAAAAAAAAAGCGTGGAGCCATTTCCTTCCAGCCTACTTTTGTCGGGGTTAAAAGTTGGTGGAGGCAGGACTAACTAGCCGTGAAGTTGGAAGTGACCTGAATTACAAGACAAAACTGGGGCCAAGAGAAGCCATTTTTGATCCACTGAAGACTTGCGTTTCCCTTCCATGAATTCTTAATGTCTTGCCGCCACAGCACTGAAGACTTCTGCACTCAATTTACAACTCTTCACAGGCATTTTAGGCTTTTAGTTGCTTTTACCACCATCATGATCATTATTATTATTATTATTATTATTATTATTATTATTATTATTATCTTCACTATTCTCATAACTGTTATTATCACTATTATTATTATTATTATTATTATTATTATTATTATCTTCACTATTCTCATAACTGTTATTATCACTATTATTATTATTATTATTATTATTATTATTATTATCATCAGTTATTATTATTATTATTATTACTGTAATTATTATTATTATTCTTTATTTCTTTATTTACTATCAACCTACTATATTGTCTTTCAAGGGAATAGGCTATGATCAGCCTTCCCTTGCTTGTACTATATGATCGAAAATATTTCATTCGTATCCAGGGAATTGAACCCACAGAAGAGCGCCATAAATAAATACATACTTAAAAGGGGTGGTTGGGGCTTATTGCTCACGTAATGCCACTCAGGGATGAGTGAGGTTGGTCACTCTCATCTTAAATGTCAGGACCAACTGCCTAGCCCCGGGCTCCTACGCTCCTAATGGGGCAACGTAGGATTGGATGATGGATGGATGGATGCATGAATAAATATATAAATCAACTAATAAATAAATAAATGTATATATGATAAAAATGTATTACACATTGTTCTTAATTCTCACAAAACATTATATACTGTATATATATATATATATATATATATATATATATATATATATATATATATATATATATATATATATATATATATCTTTCTTCTTTTTGCAGCAGTTCGTACATGCAAATCCCAACAAGACTGCTAACATTTTCATAAGAAGGCAAGATGGTCTCCACACAGCTACAGAAGCTACACTAACATACTTCTGTGCAAATGACCATGATTAATGAAGAAATAAAAACACAGGACATCAAAATTTTCGTGTTTACATGGTACGACATCTGACTGTAAATCCCTCTAAGATATAACATAAAAAAATGACAAATGTTCCCGGCGTTATTGGCCTAAGGAAAAATTATGCCAAGTTTCCAGCGAACTGGCGAGGCAATAGAGGGATGACGCTAGGCAGAAAAAGCGTCCGGAAGGAAGGAAGAAACAGAGAAAATACAGCAACTGTTCACAATTTGGCATGAAGACCTAATAATCGGGAGAAATACCAGTTTTTAAATTCCAGGTTATGATGTAAATCAGTGCAGTTTATAACCGATTTTCTACGGTGGGTTTCTCTAAGCTGAACAAAACCATCTTTAAGTCAGACAGAAAAATAATCACAAGTTATAAATTCTCAGCCACGATGGTAAGTATTTATATCCTGACGAAATCGACTAAAATTAGCATGGATAAAATAAAAAATTCATATTTAGCATGACATGGTATTTCCTTCCCCGATGATTATAGCTGTCAATTCAGTGTCACTCTCCTTCACCGCCTCCATCACAAGTCACTCAGTTAACCCTACACTCCCCCTATACCCAAGCACCCCCTCCACCTCAACCTTCCAGCTTGTTCCATTCCTTCACCCCCACCCCCCAATCTACTCCTTTCTCTTCCTACCATTCTTCTGCTCCGTCTCATCCACATCCTCTCCACTCTCCAACAACCCTTCACCCCCGCATCGACCTCCAACGCCCCCGTTCTTTTCTACCTAAAACCCTCCCCTCATCTTTCTGTCTCGCTCCCTCCATCTTTTCCTTCCCCTCCCTCTCTCTCTCTCTCTCTCTCTCTCTCTCTTAGTCCTTTCTTTCTCTTATTTTCTGTTCACTTATTCAACTTTCCACTCTCTTATCTCCCCTCCTCCTAACTTCATTTTTGTCTTCCTTTTGCTCTTCTCCCTTTTGTCCCTTTGTATTATTTCTTCATCTTCCCTCTTTGTATCTCTACCCTCCTCTTCTCCTCAATCTCCTTCTTTCTCTGTCTGACATCTTACCATCACTCTGTTTCTTTCATTTGCCTTCTTCTCTTTTAGCTTCCTAATTCTTTTCACTTTTATCTCTTCCTCTCTATTATTCTCCCTTTTGTCTCTCTTATTCTCCTCTTCTCTCCCCCCCCCCTCTCTCTCTCTCTCTCTCTCTCTCTCTCTCTCTACACTCCACAGCTAGCTCAGTTGGGAGTGGCGCGGCATTTCTCTATGGAGGAGGAGGAGGAAGTGGTTCTACTTCAAATCATTACAGAAAATGGTTTAGAACTACCTATGGTAAAGGAACAAAAAAGGACAAATGGAACGAAAGAGGGACGAGCAAACACAACGGAAAAGAAGCAAAAAAGAGAACGAAAATGGGACAAGCATGGGGAAAAGGACTAAGAGAACGAAAATGAGACAAGCAAAGAGAACGAAAGAGGGAAAAGCAGAGAACAACAATGGGACTGTACAGGCAAAGGGAAGGAAATAGTGACAAGTAAAGGGAACAAAAAAAAAGGGGGGGGGGAAACAGAGAACGAAAAAGAGACAAGCAAAGAGAACAAAAATGGGACAAGCAAAGAGAATAAAAAGGTACATGCAAACAGAGCGAAAAAGGTCCAAGCAAAAAGAACGAAAAAGATCCAAGCAAAAAGAACGAAAAAGATCCAAGCAAAAAGAACGAAAAAGATCCAAGCACAGAGAACGGAAACGGGACAAGCAGAGAGAACGACAAAGGTACAGACAGTGAACGAAAAAGGGAGGGAAAGGGAACGCAAAAGGGATAAGCATGGAGAACGAAAGGGGGACTAGCAGAGGGAACGAAAGGGGTCCAGGCAAAGAGAACGAAAGAGGCACAAGCAGAGTAAATGAAAAAGGGACGAGCAAAGAGATGGCAAACAGGACAGCGATATCCAACACTACATTACTGCACACACCACCACCCTGTCCTTCAACCAGGTGCTTTATATCGTATTCTAGTCAGCTAAGGAAGTCCCTTGCACTTCTTCCTTACTATACTCCTTTATTCTAACTTGGGTTGAAACTGCCATCTCTCCAGCTTGAATGATGACTTTTAGTAATAGATTAACACTGCAACATGATGCTAGTCACAAAGGAGTGCTATGGAAAGGGTGAAGAGTTGCGTCTTTCCTCGCCACTAAGCTCCGTGAAATACGCTACGAAAAGACGAAAACCTGGGCCAAGTTAAGATGAAAGAACCATAATTTATTCGTGAATATAACATTTGAATATTAACTTTTACAATGCTTATACCACCTACATCGGCAGTAAAAGGACCAAGAGAGTACAGAAAACAAAACCGAGCTTAAAAAACACACACCCAAGAGAAAAGTTCTCCAAAGTCTGCAACCTCGAGAGAATACTATCCATGGTTTACCTCTTCATCTTCTACAAACCACACACTATTATACAATCTGACACGTGAAAAAAAAAAAAAAAATGAGTTCAGTACATGCCACAATGGCACCCAGCCACAGGTAGGCAAACCAGTATTTACCTGTGGGGAGAGAAAGAACAATCAGTATACAAGTTTACTCTATTACGTTTGTTTTAACTTGAAAATATCCCCAGTCCCCTGCAGCTGAGTTGAATGCTAAGTGTAGTCAGACTGAACTGAGGGGTCGATTCATTAGTAACTAAGGAGACTCATTCCTACCTCTTAACCATGGCTCATCGGATTTCATGCAACGACGACTGGTAAAATTGTGGGAGTTGCCCAGTTCCGTCAGAAGAAAAATGAACTGTAGTTAAGCACCCAATTCTTTCCTTCAAGTCTGTTATCTTTCTGCTCCATTTCTTTCATGTCTGTCTGTCTGTCTGTCTGTCTCTCTCTCTCTCTCTGTCTCTCTCTCTCTCTCTCTCTCTCATATCCACATTCAGTACCTACTTCTATATATATTCACCTGCCTACTTCCCTACCTACAGTACCTACCTTACTATCCACCCGCCTATCTACCTACCCACTTACTTACCTTCAGTACTTACACCGATCCCCAGTTCCCCCCATGTCTACTTACTTACCTAACTACAGTACTTATCCTACTATCTGCCAACCTGCTACCTACCTACCCATACTGTTTACCTTATTACCTACCCACCTCATTTTGTTTAAAGTACCGAGACCTACTCTCTTACCTTCATCCTCTTCTCCATACAAACTTGTCTGATACTGCTTTTACCTCCCCTCCCCTTTCCTCCCTTGCCTTCCTCACGTACTGCCAATCTTTCTTCCCTCCCTCCTCCATCACCCTTCTCTCTTCGTGGTTACAGAGGGGACACTTGGGTCATACTTGAAGTGAGAAGGCAGCCGGAATGCAGTTCTAGGCGAGGCATATAATAGGTAATACGACATCCTCCTCTTCTTGTACACTTCTCTGTTAAACCCCAGTTTACAATATGCCTGCTATATATTACCCGTGATGGAGTACACACTGTTACGTGGGTGGCAATGACACGGCACGGCTCACCCGACCACCTACAAGTGCCTGATCTTTACATGTAATGTCACCACCTTCACTAGCGATCTCGGAATGCTGTTGGGACAAAGACCGAACGACTGGACCATGCTGCAGCACACTTGCTATGTTGACAAGGGTTGTGGATCCAGGGCTTGAGGATTCGGACTCATTCGAATTCTAAACAGATTTGTAGTGGGAGATGGTGAAGAGGGAATGAGCAGAACTACCTTGGACTGTGAAGGGAGAGGGTGACGAGGGCTGGTCGGTGGTCGGCGGGGCCGGGTTGTGGTTTTACATCAATATATATATTTATCTGTATTTGTGAGTGATATTATCTGCTGACCCATATAGCAGAACTTTGTATATTTCTATGTTATGTTTATTATTCGGTATGTAGTGTGATTCATGCTTTATTGTGGTAAATAGTGTTGGTGAAAGTAAATACAGGTTTTAGGGAATGAGGATTTTTAATGTAGCCTGAAGGAAAAGGAACACAAGGATTCCTAACCAATGATTTGATACTAGATTTGTTTTGTGGGTTCTGTTACGCACCTTGTTCGGGATCAGCCGGTGTCTGCTCAGAACTAAAGCTACGTGACAAAATTGGGGGCCTGTCCGGGATCCTTTTGCTCCTTTTGCTACTTTATTGCACTGTTTTAATTGTGTTGATCTAATGTGTATTAATATTTTAAAGAAGGTATTAGTAACTCTTCAAAATGATTTTTGATGCTGAGCAATTCCTCAGTCACCTACAGTGGAGATTTTAATTGATTTGAAGAAGGCAGACTTACTTAAAATTGCTGAAAAGTTGGATTTTAGTGTAAGGAAAAGTTGGTATAAATTTCAAATTAGGAATGAATTGATCAAGTATATGGTGGATGAAGAATTGCTCCATAAGGGTGCGTTGGAAAGGTTCCACCAAACGCTAAAGAATATGGTGCGAATTTGTTGCCATGAGAAGGATGATCAGTGGGATGAAATGATTCCATTATTGTTGTTTGCAGTCAGGGAATCGGTGCAGGATACACTGGGGTTTAGCCCGTTTGAGCTGGTGTTTGGGCACGAAGTGAGAGGTCCACTTAAGATGTTAAAAGAGAAATGGTTAAGTGATGATTCTGAAACTAATGTGTTAAAACATGTAATGGACTTTCGCATGAAACTCGACAGGATGTGTGAGCTGGCAAGAGCGAACCTCTGTGACTCCCAGAGACGGATGAAAACGTGGTACGACAAAGATGCTCAGTCACGAACATTTTCACCTGGTGATAAGGTACTCGTCTTCCTGCCCGTCCCTGGGCAGTCACTGAAGGCACGCTATTTCGGACCCTATGTGATTGAGAAAAAGCTAAGTGATCTCAATTATGTTGTTAAAACTCCGGATAAACGTAAAGAGTCAAGGCTTTGTCATATCAACCAGATAAAGAAATATATAGAACGTAGAGGTGAAGAGCCTGTTGAAAACTGTAAAGATGTAATCATGCTTCATGATGTAAGGGATGTGACTGATGATGGAGATGAGAAAGATGATCCTCTAGCTAATGTACCTCACTCCAAGTTAGTTAATTCAGACATACTAAATAATCTACAAGAAAAACTTGGACACTTGGATTTAACTAAACAGCAGCAGCTGGCTACATTAATATCAGACTTTGCTTGCCTGTTTTCTGATGTTCCAGGTCACACAAATTTAATTTATGATATTGATGTTGGCAAAAATAGTCCTGTGAAGCAGCATCCGTACAGAATTAATCCTACTAAGCATAATCAGTTAAGGGATGAAGTCCAGTACATGTTAGAAAACGGGATTATAGAGCAAAGTGTAAGTGGTTGGAGTTCACCATGTATACTGGTACCTAAGTCTGATGGTGGGATTAGGTTCTGCACGGATTTCAGGAGAATGAATACTTTGACTAGAGATGATTCATATCCCATACCACGTATTGATGACTGTATTGACCAAGTTGGCAAGGCAAGGTATGTAACTAAGGTGGACCTGCTGAAGGGCTATTGGCAGATTCCCCTGACAGAAAGGGCAAGAGAAATATCTGCGTTTGTGACTCCAGATGGACTCTTTCAGTATTGTGTAATGCCTTTTGGTTTGAAAACCGCGCCTGCCACCTTCCAGCGTCTAATTAATGGTCTAACGTCGGGGTTAGATGGATGTAGAGCATATCTGGATGATATAATAATCTACAGCGAGACCTGGGATGATCACCTGGTGAGGCTGCAGGCGCTGTTTGAGAGGCTCAAGGAAGCAAACCTAACGGTAAACCTTGCAAAGAGTGACTTTGCCCATGCGCGGGTCACCTACCTGGGATATATGGTGGGTCAAGGTCAAGTAATTCCTCTAAATTGCAAGATTGATGCCATTGACAAGTTTCCAGTACCAAAGTCGAAGAGAGAGGTGATGAGGTTTCTTGGCATGGCTGGTTATTACAGAAGATTTGTTAAGAATTTTTCAGATGTAGTTGCTCCATTAACTGATTTATTAAGGAAAAATGTAAAGTTCATTTGGTCAGAATCTTGTGAAAAGTCATTCAAGACAATCAAAGCTATGCTGGTATCCTCACCCATTCTTAGCTCTCCTGATTTTGATAAGGGATTTATACTTGATGTTGATGCCAGTGATGCTGGTGCAGGAGCAGTGTTATGTCAGACAGACAGCAGGGGTATTGATCACCCAGTGTGTTATTTCTCTAAGAAATTCAATAAGCACCAGAAAAAATTATTCTACAATAGAGAAAGAGGCATTAGCTCTGATGCTAGCCCTGAGACACTTTGAAGTCTACTTATATCCTGCTCGAGAACCTGTGAAGATCTATACTGACCATAATCCTTTAACTTTCATAGCAAAGATGAGTGGGAAGAACCAAAGGATTTTAAGATGAAGTTTAGAAATGCAAAAGTACAATTTGGATATTAACCACATAAAAGGAAAAGAAAATATCCTGGCTGATGTTTTGTCCAGAGGATAGGTCAGATAATGATTGAAAACAGATTGTAAATAACTAAAATATATAGGTATCAATATTACTGTTATCTATGTAAAGATTTCCTCTTCAGTTGACCACCTAATGTTGCCCAGTACCTCTTCTAAGATAATGTGTGTGCTTAGTTTCCTGGTGATGAAATATATAACAAGCATATAAGAATATGTGCCGTGAAATAATAGGATCTATGGCTTTTGGTAAAAAAAAAAAAAAAAAAAAAAAGTTAATACATTTTTTTTCTTTTAAGGAGGGAGGTGTTACGTGGGTGGCAATGACACGGCACGGCTCACCCGACCACCTACAAGTGCCTGATCTTTACATGTAATGTCACCACCTTCACTAGCGATCTCGGAATGCTGTTGGGACAAAGACCGAACGACTAGACCATGCTGCAGCACACTTGCTATGATGACAAGGGTTGTGGATCCAGGGCTTGAGGATTCGGACTCATTCGAATTCTAAACAGATTTGTAGTGGGAGCTGGTGAAGAGGGAATGAGCAGAACTACCTTGGACTGTGAAGGGAGAGGGTGACGAGGGCTGGTCGGTGGTCGGCGGAGCCGGGTTGTGGTTTTACATCAATATATATATTTATCTGTATTTGTGAGTGATATTATCTGCTGACCCATATAGCAGAACTTTGTATATTTCTATGTTATGTTTATTATTCGGTATGTAGTGTGATTCATGCTTTATTGTGGTAAATAGTGTTGGTGAAAGTAAATACAGGTTTTAGGGAATGAGGATTTTTAATGTAGCCTGAAGGAAAAGGAACACAAGGATTCCTAACCAATGATTTGATACTAGATTTGTTTTGTGGGTTCTGTTACGCACCTTGTTCGGGATCAGCCGGTGTCTGCTCAGAACTAAAGCTACGTGACAACACACGCACACGCACACACACACACACACACACACACACACACACACACACACACACACACACACACACACACACACACACACACACACACACACACACACACACAGAGAGAGAGAGAGAGAGAGAGAGAGAGAGAGAGCAATGGGTATATGGAAGAACAGGAGGTGAGTGAACTAGAGAAAAAAGTAGAGAACAAAGAAGCGAGAAGAAATAGGAAAGAATCAAGCTGGCAAGCATGTGATATCCAAGAGCATGAAAACCAGAAGGGACAAAACGAGGCAAAGAAAAAGAAAAGTAAAACACAAGACAGAATATAAAAGGGCATCAGAAGAGAAGTCATAAAGCAGAAATAATAAAGTACTGAAAGGAATGAACAAGGTACAGAAGACAGAAAGCAGACAACTAAAAACATCAGGCTGACATAAGTAGCCCCCGAACAGAAGACAGTGAATAAAGTAGATCGAGGTACAAATTAAGTGAGAATGCAGAGGCAAAACGCAGGAGAACAGCATGAAAACAGACGACAGAAACCAGTGGAGAATTAAGACTCCAGCAGGCAAAAAGCAGAGGCAGAGGAGGAAGGGCAAGGCAGAAGCAGAGGAGCCAAAATAGTGAAAATACAGGAGAAAACAGACAGCAGATTCTTGTATAAGACAGAAAACACAAACATCCAAATAACAAACAACAGAAACCACAGGAGAAAAACCACAATCCAGCCGGCAAAAAGGGGAAGAAGCGGTAGATGGATAGCAAGGCAGGAGTCAAGAAATCAGGAAAATGAGAAAAGGACAGAGAAAACAAAGAAGAGATGCCAGAAAAGTAATAAGTAGAATAAGCAGACGAGCTTGCAGGATGCAAAGAAAAGAAGCTACATGACAAAGAGAAGAGACAGAGGATGAAACACAAAGCAGAGAGAAGCCAGAAAGTAGGAAACAACTACCAGCAGACTAATGGAAAAGCCTTGCACACGAGTGACGCCCAAGAGTAAAAAGAAGAAATTGCTAAAAGGGATAATCGAGGTAAGTGAGAAGGGGAGAGCGGCAACGGCTGAATGGCGTCCCTGGGTAATCATTAAAAAGAGGAGGCACCTAACCTTTTACACAATAATTCTGCTCGACCCCCACAGACATCACCACCATCTCTGCTCACACCTTCCCCTCATCCTCTCTCCTTTAAACCCTTCAGGCGGCAGAGTAAAATCGTATAGTAATAGAAGAAATGACATCTATATATTCGATGATTATGATGAATTTTGGAAGGTATTAATGCCATTACCACACTACATCATTCAGCTTACCAGAACCCAAAATAATAAAGGAGTTTGACGAGAATGTATTCAGCCCTTCCAAGTCGATTTTTTTCTTTGTATGCAAGAAAGAAGGAACCAAAGGCCGGAGCCCGCAAACCGTTCCTTCCAAGAAAAAACAAAAACAATACAAAAGAGAGCCAAATCCAAGGTCCGATCATTTCGAGTTGCCTGGACACACTGCGTTTGAAAGCCTGGAGATCATAGGAAGCAGGAAATACAGAAAGAGGGAGACAGTTCCAGAGTTGACCTTTAAATGAAGGACTGGGAGTAACGGTTAACTCTTGCATTAGAGAGTTGGACAGAAAAGGGATGAGAGTTCGTTGCTAGACGAGTGCTACGCACCCGTCGTAGAGGTGGAGGAATGCAAGCAGACAGTTCAGAGGAGCAGTGACCATTGAAGTAACGATAGAAAAGAGATAAAGATGCAACAGTGCGGCGAAGAGACAGAGGTTGAAGGGAGTCAGTAAGAGGAGGAGAGTTAATGAGACGAAAAGCCTTTGACTCCACCCTATTGAGAAGAGCTGTATGTGGGGGGCCTCCCCACACATGAGAGCTGTACTCTAAACAGGGGCGAATAAAACCCGCGTATAGAGTCAACAACTGTGCAGGGGTAAAGAAGGTACGGAGTCGGCTTAGCACACCCAATCTCTTGGAAGCAGATTAATCTCCCTAATGCACAAAATTGTATTAAGGTCGGAAATACAGTAAAGTACACGCCACCCAGCTTTTTACACATTAATTCTACTCCCACCATTGAGATATCATGGACTCTTCTGCCCACGTCTTCCCTTCAAGCTCTCTCCCTTAACTTTCTTGAACATTCTCAATCATCAGAATAATACAGCCTGAAAAGACCAAGAAAAATAAAAACAAGTACACTACACATGGGCAGCCTAATCCATAGCAGATGCTTGAATGAAACATGGAGTATCACTGTGAGCATAAACAATACCATAGTTAGCCCTCACATGTTTCCACAGCAATACAATAGTCAATCATAAACTCGCTCCAGGACGCTCCCGGTTACTAGGCAATGCTTTCTATTAGGGTTATTTCCTCATCCTTTTCCTCCTCATCCTAGAAAAAAAACACACTCTGCCCAATCTCCTGAGAGGGAAAAATACATCACGGTCTTTCCCACACTATATGTCCGCCTCTTTAGACAGCAACATTACAACTGCTATTTTTCCCATTTAGTGAAGCTACCAACAGACGATTTTATCATCAGTATTTAGGAAAAACCTCTGTATTAACATCTTTATATAACGTCAAACATGAAAAAAAAAAAAAAAAAAAAAAAAAAAGTGTTCCTACCCGTACTTTGATATCCGGAAATACCAACAATTATGTAATGATGGCCTCTAGCTATTATTATCCTTTGACATGAACTTGATCCAGATTTTTGTCCATTTCACGAAGCTTTGTGGCAGAAAAAAGATAATACTTTGGCTCGACATCCCTTCCATAACACGTGTTGGTGACTAGTATCATACTCTAGCGTGATCCCATCGCCAAAACTCAGCATTCACGATGGCCAAGTTAGAGTAAAAATAAAATCCCATGCCATTTTCTTCAATTTAATGCAGAATCTTTCCACTGGAGATGTTGGTAAATGGTATATCTAACCCATTCAATTCAACCGTCTTTCCTGAGTTGAGTGGAATCGTCTTTAGCTAGTTAAAACACAGTAATGTAAATGTCACCCAGCATTTTACATACAGTATTAATTCTTATCGGGGCCTGTAGACATCAGAGGTGGGATACGTGAACATAATTATTTAGAATCTGTTTTCTGACGTAACTTTGATTTCTTTTTTTCAGGTAGAACTGGAGACATGGCAAGACTGGCTATTTCTTTCCGTGTCCTTCCTGCAGAAGCAATTACAACCTACGGCAATTTTTCCTCCTGTAACTAAGATTTGCTTTTCGTAAGATTAATTCATGACCTGGGCTCGTATTCTCGGGGGTTAAAGAAGCTCCCTAACACCTCTTCCTTACCGATTTATTTTACTTCCTCCTTACCAATTTAGTTTTGGATACGGCTAGGTACTGTCATTTTGTACGGTATTTATGCAGAGTATGGTGATACTGGAATAATTTAAGCAACACAGATGAGGACGGCAAGGTGTAATAAGTAAAATAAATCGCTAAGGAAAAGGTCCTAAGGAGCTTCCATAACCAACGAGAACAGGGGTCTTGGAAGCATTCTGCACTCTCCTTTCTTTGACTTCCCTGCGAAAACGAAGCTAAATTACGACAGGGAGAGGATCGCAGATTTGTCTGAGTATCCCACCCCACTGTCCATTCTGTTCGCCTTTTCCATCCACATCCTCTCCCTTGATGCCTTTTGCCCAAGTACCGTACGTCAGCTTTTTCATATTATTCTTGGCATTCTCAGACGGTTTTATTTACCTTAAGGAAGGTTTTGGAATTGTGGGGAGGGGTAAATACAGCCGAAATAAACTTGTTCAGGGCTAGAATGGCTGAACCACTGAATAAAATCGTCTGATGGTAATAAGATCAACAAGAAGATACGTCGTTGGAGTGAAATGGTTTAGCCCTTCAGGCGCTGGATGAAACCGTCAGAGATCACTCACACACACACACACACACACACACACACACACACACACACACACACACACACACACACACACACACACAGTGGTCTCTTCTCCCCACGTTTTCTTTTACTTTCCTCTGCTTTAAACCATCAGGAGTCTGTGTAAACTCATCTGGAGATAGCAAACGTAATCAAGAAAAAAAAATCAGGGTCTCACCTACTATGTTCCCTCCAAGTTCCTTCTTTTTAAACCCCTTCACAGGGTGGTATAGAATCGTCTGGCGTTAGCAAGAATGATGTAAAATATAACATCTTCTCAGTACGATGATGCATTCTGTTGTTACTCGAAAATAAAGTCGCCCGGAGAGAACAAGAAAAAAATATGTCAATTCACCCTTCTTCCCTTCATGATCTCCTTTAAGTCCTCCTGTCAGCAGAATAAAAATAACTGAAGATATAAAAGTGAAATAAAATGACCTGCATTTCCAGGTACAAGACGATTTCACTCAACGTACGGGAAACGTCTCGTTGGGATGGTGTTAATGGAGACTATACCATAACCCCCTCCAGTTCCAAAAGTCTTCTTAAACTGAATGAAATCGTCTGGAAATAGTATTTTATATACAAATTATGCCACAGCCCCCTTCTGCATACGCCTTCCCTTCATGCATCCCCTTTAAACCCCTATGCCTTCCCTTCATGCATCCCCTTTAAACCCCTATGCCTTCCCTTCATGCCCTCTCCTTTAAACCCCTATGCCTTCCCTTCATGCTCTCTCTTTAAACCCCTATACCCTTCCTTCATGCCCTCTCTTTAAACCCCTATGCCTTCCCTTCATGCCCCTTCATTTAAACCCCTATGCCTTCACTTTATGCTCTCCCCTTTAAAGCCCTATGCCTTCCCTTCATGCCCTCTCCTTTAAACCCCTACGTATTCCCTTCATTCCTCCTCCTTTAAACCCCTGTGCCTTCCCTTCATGCCCCTCCCATCTAAACCCCACTGCCTTCCCTTCAAGCCCTCTCGTTTAAAAACCTACGCCTTCCCTTCATGCCCTCTCTTGAAACCCCTGTGCCTTCCCTTCATGCCCTCTCTTTAAACCCCTATGTCTTCCCTTCATTCCCTCTCTTTAAACCCCTATGTCTTCCCTTCATTCCCCTCCTTTAAACCCTTATATGCCTTCCCTTTAAACCCCTATGCCTTCCCTTTAAACCCCTATGCTCTCCCCTTTAAACCCCTATGCTCTCCCTTTTAAACCCCTTGTCCACTCCTTTAAACCTCTATGCCTTCCCGTCATGCCCTATGAACCTTCAGGCGGGTGGACATTTACTCACACCCACTGCAGGTATGAAAATCAACAACTCAATCGCCAGGTGTCCAGGTAAGTTTTTCCAGATGATCAAATCTTGTTTGGGTTTGTTCCTGCTACCTTCAGACGAGTTTATTCTGCTTAAGGTGGACTTCTAGGGATAAGAGGATTAACTACATCTCTATTAAACCTCTCAAGTTCTAAAAGTTTCTTCTGAACCAAAATCGTTTAAAGATGGTAAGAATGAACTACGCAAGATGTCAGTAAATAAGAAAGCAATGAAAAGGCTAGGTGGCTAAGATTGAGTAGTCTACTAAAGCTATACGTAAAACAGCATATTTCCTCGTTAAAACACAGCACAGTCCTAGGTACGAACATGAACATCAGCACAGCAAGTCCTAGGTACAAATATAAAAATTAACATAGCACAGTCCTAGGTACGAATATAAACATCAACACAGCACAGTCCAAGGTACGAATATAAACATCAACACAGCACAGTTCTCGGTACGAATATAAACATCAACACAGCACAGTCCTTGGTACGAATATAAACATCAACACAGCAGTTTTAGGTACAAATATAAACACCAACACAGGACAATCCAAGGTACGAATATATACATCAACACAACACAGTCCAAGGTATGAATATAAAAATCAGCAACTACGAGTCCTTTTCAGCCTTTCAGTACTATTAAATCTAGGGTCCGTATTCTCGTATGTTCAGGAAGCTCCCTAACACCTTTTCCGAAGCGATTTTTGTTTATTTAACCTTAGTATTCTCTTCTGTTACATAAGACCTTCCGTTATCGACATACTATGCATAAATATCATACACAAGAAGAGTAACCACCACTACTCAAAAATAAATAGCAAACGAAGATGCGTTAGGGAACTTCCTTAACTGACGAGAAGACGAACCGTGGACTGGTTTATCCCTGCTAACTCTGGGCAATCTGCCACAGTTTAGGAGAGACGTCTGGTGGGGATGGGGTTAATGAAGGCTGATTCAAAGCCCTCTAACTCGAAAAGTCTCCCTTACTTTCTATTTAGTTAAGAGGAAAAGTCGAATGGTGAAGAGTAAATACTAAATCTACATGCTAAACAATCTGTGCATTTCCTGGTTAACACAGCACAATGCCAGGTATGAATATTAACATCATAAGCTGCCAGGCGTTCATTTAACACAGACATCAAACACAACGGCTAAAATACAACGCTGGTTTATACGATTTAACTCCTGACTTTTCTTCATGCAAATAAATCATGAGGTACGTACTCTATTATTCAAAAGTCTGGTCAGCAATTTTCTGTTTCTATTTGGAATACCCTTTTCCCTAAATATATTTCACTTTTTAAACATGTTCAGTAACTGCATTTAACTCTTGCAACCACCAGACTTTTTTTAAATTAAGAACCTCTACTAATGAAGGTGCTGATGAAGCTTAATCTAACCTTTCAAGTTAACACGCTGAATAAAATAGCTTGGTAATGGCAGGTATAAATTAAAAAACTATGTCCTTGTTTTGAAGTGATTAAACTCAACTATGAACAAGTGCTCTCTCTTTCTCAGGCATACACCTTCTTCCATAGAAATTTCACTTTTCTATCATAAATCACCTTCCTCCACATCCTAACCTTTTCCTCTCCAACCATCCTCACCACCCATCTCTCGTTCTCGCTTTCCTCTACTCCCTCCCTTTCCCTCCCCTACCATCCTCATATTTCTGTCCTACTGTACATCTCCCTCCTTCATCCTCCCACTGCTCCTTCTCTCACCACCCCAACACTTACACCCACTCTCTTTTACCACCCTCTCTTTCCTCCTTACCATACTCTTTTTCACTCCTACGTCACCCGCACTCAGCTCCGTAAAAGCTACACCCATTTTCTTCTACCACTCCTTTCCTTCCTCTCTACATCTTTCACATTCCTTTCCTTCTTCCAGTACTTTTCTCTCGTACTCCCTCTCACTTTCCTCCCCTCCCACCCTCATTTTACTGTCCTACTTTCCCTCACCTTCCTCTCCTATCCCCTCACTTTCCTCTCTATCTCCCTCGCAATCTTCTCGTAACCCCTCACCATCACAATCTTTCTCACTTTCCTCTTTTCTCCTCTTCCAATTATCTCACCCCGCCACTTTCTTCTCCCACCCCCATCATTATCCTCTGCTACTTCCTCATTTTCCTCTCACTGCCCATATCACTTTCCTCCCCTATTCCCTTCACTCTCCTCGTTACCCTCTCTCACTTTCCTCTCCTACCACTCATCTTCCTCTCCAATCACCGCCCACTTCTGTCCCCTTCCTCTCTTCACCTACCCCTAACACCTTCCTCTCCTGCCCCCCCCCCTTACTTCCATTTCCTACCCCATCCTCACTCACCCCCACTCCCACACCCAAACACTCCACTCACCCCTCTATTACCAACACCTTAACGCTTTTCTCCTCAAATTCCACTCCTGCCACTTCCACCTTCACTCCTCATACGTTATCCTCGCCCAGCATCGACACCCGCACCACAGATTCATATACTAACTTCTCAACAGAAACAGCCGACAGTGACAAAATTATGGAAACATGTAAACTTCTAAGATAAGAATTAAAACATTATAGGTCTCGACTAACAATGTTGTTTATTTCCAAGTCGACACAAAGACGATTAGAGATAACAATATTCTTACAACATTCTGCAGATGTGTGGACACCGTTTTTTAGAACTGAAGATTAGATATATATACAGTATTTACTCTTCCGTCTTTCAAATAACAATTGTAATATTTTCTCCAATAACCAGTTTTTTTTTTTCTACATTCTACCTGCCGGCGATGATGCCGGAGTGAGTGGTGAGAATCCTCTTTTCTTTTCGTTCATTTTCTTACACAGGGTGGTTGGATCGTTATGTACCTGTAATTAGTCTTACCCAACAGCATAGCCTCGTTCTGGGCAAACAGGCCTAAGTACTAAGTGGGTGTGATGTGCCCTACACACACATCACATCCACACTCCAAACCCACACCACATCCACATTTCAATACCCACATTGCTACATCCCCATCACATCCACGCCTCTACATCATCACTCTTGCACCAACATAACCCCTACACCCGTGCACCCACAATACACCCACAACTACACCCACACGGGCCACACCCCTATACTCATACCCACACCCACACACCCCTACACTCACACCTACACCCACACCCCTACACTCACATCTACACCCACACCCCTACACTCACACCTACACCCACATCCACACCCCTATACTCACACCCACACCCACCCCTACACCCACACCTACACCCACACCTACACCAACACCCCTACACTCACACCCACACCCCTACTCCCACACCCCTACACCCACATCCCTACACTCACACCCACCCACACCCCTACACCCACACCTACACCCACACCCCCTGCACACACCCCCACACCCCTACACCCACACCTACACCCACACCTACACTCACACCCCTACACTTACACCTACACCCCTACACTCACACCTACACCCACATCCCTACACTCACACCTACACCCACACCCCTACACTCACACCTCTCTTTCTCTACACACATTTTCTTCTACCACTCCTTTCCTTCCTCTCTACATCACCTACCCCCACACCCCAACACCCACACCCCTACACCCACACCCCAACACACACACCCACACCCAGACCACACCCCACCCACCAGCCCCCACCACCACCCAACCCCCTTCATCCCAGGCCGCACCATTCAATTACTGTTCTAAATGAAGAGGAAACGAAGCCTAACACGTCGCTATCGCCACTTCCACACCCAGTCCTCCCACACCACTGTTACTACCATGATGCTGCTTTCACTGTTCCTGGTATCAAAACTACCGTAACAATATCGCCATCATCATCATCATCATCGCAGTCAGCACCCATACCAGCACTTACGATAACAATCATCGTCATCATCATAATCTGCACCCATACTGACAACAATGACTGCAATCATCATCATCATCATCATCATCATCATCATCATCATCATCATCATCATCGTAGTCTGCACCCATACCAACAACAATGACAGTTATTCATCATCACCAAAATCTGCGCCCATACAACAACAATGACTGCAATCATCATCGTCATTATCATCATCATCATCATCTGCACCCATACGAATAGCAATGACTGCAATCATCATCATCATCATCATCATCATCATCATCTGCACTCATACCAACAACAATTACTACAATCATCATCATCATCATCTGCTGCTGCTGCTGCTGCTGTGGTGACAGTATCAACACATGCGCCAATGACTCCCTCTTAGCTGAATAAAACAACCTGACGTCAGCAGGAATAAAATATCAAGTAGTACCGATCAGGTGAGGGTTAATGGCGACACTATTAACGCTCCCAGGCCACAATACTTAACCCTTTTGAAGTTACCTGACGTTAGGAGAAATACAGAACTAGAATAATCTCGATCATGGTAGTGTTAATCTTAAAATTTCTTCCATTAAGTTAACTAGTTTCGTTTTTAGATTCAGTACAATTTCATCCCCGTCCTACGCCTCCCCACCACCTCTGTCTTTGCCTTCTTTCCTCCGTGAATTACGTCAGCCTTCTATACGTTTTGCTTCTATTTCTTTTTTGTAGTAATCATATATCTAAAACCTATAACTATCTATCTATAAAAAATTTCCACTATCTCCATAAATCGACGTTTTCTTATCAATTAAGTTTCTATACACAACTGTTTTCATTTACCTGGCTTGTGACATACTTTAGCTAAATTATAGTATACCATTTCCCCCCAAACACTTTTTTATTTTTATATTTAGTCCCCTCCTTTTAGGCCGGCATTCACATTCACCTTTTTCTCTCTCTCCCCTCACCTCTTTCATTTGTTTCCTTTCATCCATTTTCCCTTTCATCCCCTTCAGTCATCCTCCTTTCCCCCTCTTCACTTAGATCCTGCCTCTTTCTATCTTACCACTATCTATCAGTTTTCTCTTATCCTGTCTATCCATCTGTTTATACACCTCTGTCTACCCTCCCCTTCTCTATCTATATCTTTTTATCCAATCTATCCACATACTTATAAACATCCTTCCACAACCGTGTGTGTGTGTGTGTGTGTGTGTGTGTGTGTGTGTGTGTGTGTGTGTGTGTGTGTGTGTGTGTGTGTGTGTGTGTGTTATCCAATCTATCCATCTGCATAACATCTATCCGCAACTGTGTGTGTGTGTGTGTAACACTAAAGTTATTCTACATGAACAAATGGTAGGCAGCAGGTCATAAAAAAAAAGTGGAATTTTAACACACACACACACACACAGGCAACGTCATTACCCAAGCCACTCAGCACTTACAGTAGGTGTAGTGGGTCTGCCGCGTTGACACACACCACCAAGGAAGGTATTCTCGTAGGGTAAGGAGGCTCCCTATTACCTAGTTCTTACCTATTTGTTTCTGCCTTTGGTGCATTAATATTTCCTTGTGATTTTATGAATCTGGTGCATTAAACTTTCTTGTATTTCATTTATCTTTGTTAGTCCATAAAGGAAAAAAAAAACAGGAGAATAATAACCTGTAACATGCAAAATACAAGACAAACAACACAGAAGAACAGTAACGGTTAACATGCCAAAAAAAAGACTTAATAACACAAGAGGACGTTAATGTATAACATGCAAAATAATTCGTTACAAGAGATGCTCTAGTACGTCTCCTTAACTATATATAATTTTATTTATACTGTTTTGCATTCAACTTATAGATTATTAATAGACATAATTTGCATAAACATAAAAAAAGATGAGAAAGGCAAAGTTGCCTTAGCCGACTATAAGCTTTTTACTCTAACATGGCCTAAAATTGCTCTCTCTCCACTTAAAAAGCTGAGTTGTAACAACAGAATAACACTAGAATATGGTGCTAATCAGGAAGAAGTGCTACGGAGAGGATGTAGGGAGGAAGCACTTCCTTCTGCCAATGAGCCACTTGAAATAAGCTGCGAAAGGGCGAAATTCTGGGCCAAGATAAGGTGAAAGAACTATGGGATACATGTCCTAGCCTATCTGAGATGGTTGCACTGGTGGGTACATGTGGAAACTGTCTCCACACCTCGTAAAGCGTATTATGGCTGCATTTGTGTGGGCCTCTGTATGTGTCCTCTCCTTCAGCTAGTATCTCTCTCTCTCTCTCTCTCTCTCTCTCTGTATGCTTTACTATCCTACTCTTATAATTTTGTGTCTGAGCATAAACTTTTGTGTTATACCTTTTCTGGGCAATTTCGAAATTTAATTATACGAGGGAACCGTAGATCCTGATGCCACGCGACAAAGTGCCAACAGGCGAATGGCGGTGCGCTATGTACTCTTCATGCAATATCTCACGTAGAGCAACTATAGACAGAAGGGTTTAACATAAAGGACAACTAGTGATGAGCATAATATTTGTGCAGGTACTGTAGCTTCTACTACATAATTCTCTCTCTCTCTCTCTCTCTCTCTCTCTCTCTCTCTCTCTCTCTCTCTCTCTCTCTCTCTCTCTCTCTCTCATATCAAGTCTTTCGCTGAGGTTGGAGCTCGTAGATATGATACTCAAGAAACCACAAAAAAAAAAAAAAAAAAATCGTTCAAGTGAAAACATTTTAGAAACGGTTTCCACAACAATGTCTAGTAAGGCTTTCTCTCCTGCTGATCCCGTAAGAACACTGCTTAGGTTAATAGCAGACGATTTTGTTCAGTCGAAAAAACTAAAGTCAAAACGTTACACTTCTATACTCTGAGTAAAAACTACTGATAGGAAAGCCTGACTAGCCAGTAGCATATTCAGCTTCTGTGACTCACTCTTAGCTAACATGTTCAGCTTGTGACTCACTCTTAGCTAACATGTTCAGCTTGTGACTCACTCTTAGCTAACATGTTCAGCTTGTGACTCACTCTTAGCTAACATGTTCAGCTTCTGTGACTCACTCTTAGCTAACATGTTCAGCTTGTGACTCACTCTTAGCTAACATGTTCAGCTTGTAACCTCACTCTTAGCTAACATGTTCAGCTTGTAACTCACTCTTAGCTAACATGTTCAGCTTGTAACTCACTCTTAGCTAACATGTTCAGCTTCTGTGACTCACTCTTAGCTAACATGTTCAGCTTGTGACTCACTCTTTACTAACATGTTCAGCTTCTGTGACTCACTCTTTACTAACATGTTCAGCTTCTGTGACTCACTCATAGCTAACATGTTCAGCTTTTTGACTCACTTCTTAGCTAACATGTTCAGCTTCTGTGACTCACTCTTAGCTAACATGTTCAGCTTCTGTGACTCACTTTTTACTAACATGTTCAGTTTCTGTGACTCACTCTTAGCTAATATGTTCAGCTACTGTGACTAACTCTTTGCTAACATGTTCAGCTTCTGTGACTCACTCTTAGCTAACAAAATCGTTTGCTAGAAGGTGGTTTAGATTACTAGAGTTGTACTAATTATAAGGGGGTCAATGAAGTAATAATCATCAGGTTCCTGTGGCTAATTTTTGGCAGGAAAAATTGTATGCGGTTAGACAGAATAAAATACAAGTGTTGTCTCGACCATAACAACCCACACACACACACACACACACACACACACACACACACACACACACACACACACACACACACACACAACTTAAGAACAGTAACAGGATGCACGAAGACCACAAACAGAGATCGCCTTCATCAATAAGAAAAATATATTTTCAGTTAAGGATCAAATGAATATGAGAAGCAGACAAGTCATCGTTTCAGGCTAAGACAAATCTCACCTTTTTTACTCTATGTTGCATCGTCCCCACTACAAAGAAGCATAAAACGAACAATTATTCAACATTTATAAACAACGTGAGTCAAGAACATACTCTTCCTCCCGCCCACACTACGCTTCACAAACACATAAACAATAACCACCACAGCCGTCCATAACTGAGTTAAATAGCAACCTACAGGAACCACCACCAGACATCTACATCTCAAAAACTACCCTACATAGTCAGACACGAGTTTACCTAAGCCAAACTGTGATGAGGCCACCACTCTTCCCTGCTACAGCACTACACATGAAACAACTCACACACATCCACTACGGCCACATTGCAATATAGTTCCCGCACCACAACACACTTATTCACCTCATGCATCACACTATCACAACACAGACAATCCCTTTACTGAAACCTCAACAAAAGATCTTTGGAAATGACCAACTGAAATGGCTGGTTTCCTGTGGTCCACTGAGTTCACATCAGATATGGCTGAGATGCAACAACAATGTGTGTGTGTGTGTGTGTGTGTGTGTGTGTGTGTGTGTGTGTGTGTGTGTGTGTGTGTGTGTGTGTGTGTGTGTGTGTGTGTGTGTGTGTGTGTGTGTGTGTGTGTGTGTGTGTGTGTGTGTGTGTGTGTGTGTGTGTGTGTGTGTGTGTGTGTGTGTGTGTGTGTGTGTGTGTGTGTGTGTGTGTGTGTGTGTGTGTGTGTGTGTGTGTGTGTGTGTGTGTGTGTGTGTGTGTGTGTGTGTGTGTGTGTGTGTGAGTGTGTGTGTGTGTGTGTGTGTGTGTGTGTGTGTGTGTGTGTGTGTGTGTGTGTGTGTGTGTGTGTGTGTGTGTGTGTGTGTGTGTGTGTGTGTGTGTGTGTGTGTGTGTGTGTGTGTGTGTGTGTGTGTGTGTCTCTCTCTCTCTCTCTCTCTCTCTCTCTCTCTCTCTGGTTGATGATGGCAGGAGGCGCCAGTTCAGCTGTTCCCCGCTGTGGCCACTCCAACCCTCTTTCTCTCACCACGCCAACTAGAAGCCTAATTGGGTCCGGTCCCCTTTCCTTCCCTTCCCCTCCCTTTATGGCCCCTCCCCTCATCTTCCCCTCGAACAGCTTCTCCTCTCTCTCATGGATCTCCAACTAAACCCAATAGCTCTATTTCACTTCAGTTTTCTTTCACTTCCACATCTCACCTTATTCCCTGTTTACTACTGCGCTTCTGTTGTTGTTGTTTTTTTGTCTCATTTCCCATTCCTCTCTTTGATCCCCAATTTTCACCTCAGTCACTTGTCACATAACTTCCTGTCACGTATCACTCTTCAAAAGCCTTGTATTACTGTAGTCTCCGTCTTTTGCTTCTCTCTTCTCCATCTTGCACCTTATTCACACATTTTGCAATTTAGCCGGAGAAATAACTCACTGAGGGGAGAGATGGGGAGTTGATAGTGGAGTAGCCTGCTGGTCAAGAGGACGGGAGATTGATTTCAGGCTGTAGCAAAGGAGTTTTGGGGATATGAACTGTGTAAAAAAAAAAAAGTAAAAATATATGGTCCGTAGACCCACCGCTGTCATAAAATCATCTCACGAGACAACACAAGCATGTATTCAGTATGGACGGTGGGTATTAGCGCCAAATTAGCGACACGATGGAACACTGCTAAGCCCAGGGAACGGGCTGTGTAGTCTATGCCTCAAGTAGTAACAAAATCAGCCAAATTACGCTATCTACAGCTGGGTACATGTTTTATCTCTCCATCTCTCTCTTCCTCTGACGGTCATGTCGCCCGGAAGTGGTCAGAGATACATTACCTCGTTACTCCACCAAATTACAATATGTTTAACTACATTCCTGTGGGCTTTTTATACCTCCCGCATATTTCAGGTGCCGCTCTGCCTGCTACCATCCCGTCGTTCGCAGTCATGAACTGCCTTATTTAACTGACTGGTGGTTGGATGGGTAATGTAAGTAGATGGTTGGTACTTTACACTTCATTCAGCTCATCACAATAAGTCCTCAGAATAAGACGTCTGATAGGGAAGGGGTGATGAAGGCTACGTGTAACCTATCTTGTTTGAAATCACCACTGAGCTAAATAAAAGTGCCCGAGAGTAGAAAGGGTAAAACAAGAAAAACATCACTCTAATGAGTGTTATTCACAGTATGAGTTACTGTGCATATACCTTCAATCCCTCCCCCCCCCACACACACACACACTGCTTCACGATTCGCTAGCGTGGCTTTTTTTTTTTTTCTTTTTTTAAGTGCGACCATATGGGGCGGGCAATCCACTGCTATGGCTGAAGCTGTAATATTAAAGGTAAACCTTGGGAAAAGGATAAGTCATCTTGGGGAGAGCGCGAGGATTCCAGGGCCTTGTGTATGTGGGGAGGTGGGTGGTGGGTTGCTCTCTCTCTCTCTCTCTCTCTCTCTCTCTCTCTCTCTCTCTCCCTGCTTTGAATATTGTGCAGCACCTCTTCCTGGGCGATTTATTTTGTTCTAACTGCACCTCACTATCCTCTTGTCTTTCAGTAACACAATATAAGTTTATACTAATATGCGATAAACAATATACGACAGGATCTTAAGATGTAATGGGCAAAATATATCACTAAGGATGGGGAGTTTTGAAGCCTCCTATCTAACAGTACAATCTCTCTCTCTCTCTCTCTCTCTCTCTCTCTCTCTCTCTCTCTCTCTCTCTCCCAAAACGTGAGCAATATGACATGAAAGTATTACTGTAACTTTATCTAGCATTAGTAAGGCCACATTTAGACTACGCTATGCAATTTTGGTCCCAGTACTATATAATGGATATAGATTTGTTTGAAAAATGTACAGAGAATAATGACATAATGATACATAACATTCGGAACCTTTCATATGAATACAGACTGAAAAGACTAAATTTGCACTCACTAAAAAGGCATAGAGGATGAAGGGAATAAATAAGGGAGATATTACCAAGGTGCTTAAAGTAAGCGTACAGGTTAGAACTCGAGCTAATGGTTTCAAACTTGATACATTCTGTTTTCGTAAAGTCATAGGTAGAAATTGGTTTGGGAACAGAGTAGTGGACGAATGGAATAAGGTGCCTAGTGATGTAGTTGCTGCCCCTTCCACTGAGTTTCAAATATAGGCTAGAAAAGACTATGACAAGTAAGAGATGAATTTTTAAAAAATCTAATAACCAGGACTCATTCATTCTTTTTCCTTTTCACGTTTCACTACGTTAGTCTCTTCTCCTGTCTCACTTTCATGTAAAATTGCCGTAAGTTGTTTCTATAATGCGAGCTTTTTTTTCTCTGCCAATTTCCACAGGAGGGTTTGGTGGGTGGGGCAGAGCCTCCATCTTTTTGCTATCCTTGTCTTATTCTAGTAGTATAGTCACACTCTTTTTGGAGCTGCCTAGCATGGATCAAATGGCCTACTGCAGTTATTCTCTCTTCTCATGTTCTTACGCTCGAATATAGCTCCTCTCTCTCTCTCTCTCTCTCTCTCTCTCTCTCTCTCTCTCTCTCTCTCGTATACGAAAAATTGCAATTTACACCGCTGGATAAGATTGTGATTTTTGGTTCTCCTCTATTCTCCTCAATCCCTTCATCCTCTTCTTTCCGCCTCCATTCCTCCTCCGTTTCGTTTTTCAGTTCCCTCCACTTCTGGGACACGTTTCTAGTTTCATTCATTTCTACTTCCTCCATTCTAGCTTCTCCCCGTCTAATTTCCCCCATTTTCCCCTCTTTCCCTACATCGTTCATTTCTGCCTGCTCCTTCTCCATTTTTCTCTGGTTTTCATGTCCCTTCGCTTTACATTGGCGGCAAAATGTGTTGTAAAAAATAAAAAAATACTATTCCTGGTTTTCCTCTTTCCCCTCCTCTTCACTCCCCTTATCCTCTCCGTTCTGCTTCTCATCCTCCTCAATTTCATTTTCTTCCTACTCCTTTTCCTCCCTTTTCTCTCGCGGAATCCATTTCGAATTGCGGCGGAGAATTCCTCATGCAAGATAACAGCACGAGAGGAAGGGAAGACGGGCGGGGAAGAGGAACCTCAGGAGTGCTGGAAGGGAGTGAGAGAAGGGTTGAGCTAGACAGATAGGAAGGCAGGAAGGGTGAGGATAAGGATAAAATAACATTCAGTGCAATGAAAGGACTGACAGTGTCGTTCAGGTGGACAGGAAGGAAATGAGGAAGGGCGAAGATGTGGATAATAAAGTAAATTGTGCACAAAATTAGTGCCACGTTTGTTGGTGGCATAGGCTTGGTAGGTAGGAAGATAAAACTGAGAGATGAAAAAAATAGAGAGAGAGAGACAGACAGACAGACAGACAGACAGAGACAGAGACAGACAGACAGAGGTGGGGAAAATAAAGCAAAACCTAACACAAGAGGAAAGGACAGGAGTGGGAGTGAACACGGTAGCTTGGTATGGAGGTTGGGAAGGAAAAAAATGGAAAATGAAGGAAAATAAATATATAATCATCAAAGAATACGTGGCAGAAGATAGGCAGGAGGGGAGACAGAGACGAGAGAGATAAGAAAAACATACAGCACAGGAAACATGGACGGACGGAAGAGAGTGGCTGGGGCAGTAATGGAAGAAGAGAGTAATATAGAAACATACAGATGAAAAAAGGAAGCGAGAGAGTGGCTGGGATAAGAGAAAATGGAGAATAAAAGAGAGAAAATGAAGAAAACGAAGCAGAGAGAAAAAAAAAAAAAAAAAGGAAACGAAGAGGGAAAGATTAAAAAAAGGATCACTCATAAAGCAGGAGCCAAATATTTGACTTTACCCTGTGCTCCTGATATTTGACAGATTAACCTCAATATCAAATTACTTCATCCTTGCCTAAATCTTAACTCCTGCACCAGCTTTGGGTCAAATCACATCAAGACTGGGCTGACTTTGCCCAGTGACCTATTTCTTTGACATTTTCCAGTGGCCAGTAACAGAACGTTTTCACTACTGAATCTTTTTATCACTTCTTTTACCCTCAACATTTTCACAAAGCTCAATTCTAAATCGGATAAATGCCAACTTGAACTTATCATGTGATCCTGACCTTCTTCGACATCACTGATCTAGGGAAACAATTGATCAATCTTTTGGATGCCTTTAATCTCATCCACCAAGTCTGATGCAGATAAAATAAAAAACTGTTTTAGCTATTTACTTGACACACAAGCACAGAGGTAGAAATTTGACCTATGCCTTGTGACCTTGACCTTGATTAATCGTTCTCCACACTGGAATTCCTTCTGTCTTCCCTGACATTACATTAAACCCTTCCACTTATGACTGGCTCAAATCAGATTTAAATCAAACGGGTATTAATTTGTAACCCTGGGCTATGGCATTTCCCTGTGACCTTTAGCTCTGTACTCAAAACCTAATCTGTTCCTGAAAGTTTGGTTGAAATTGGATAATAAGTTGACCACAGTACCAACGCCCACACACCTACACCCTGTCAACACACAAGAACACTGTCAACCAATACCACTCTAACAACACAACTATCAGCTCAAACACATAAACTGCTTTCCACACACACACACACACACACACACACACACACACACACACACACACAAACACACACACACACACACATTACTGTTAACATATCAACACAAACACATAAACTACTTTCCACAAACACACCCACAGGCACATGTGGCTAACCAGAAGAACACAGAACACCTCCATCCTCAAACACCAGCACACACAATCAACACATAAACGTTCCTCTGTTTGCCTCCCCACCAGCAGCAAAATGCCGCTCCCTCCCAAGCCAGCTTATGTCCATCAACACGCTGGGAATTATTCACGGCGGCTGCAGAAGAGAGGAGGGTGAGGCAGAGGAGACAGGGGGAAGAGGGAGAAGGGAGGAGGATGAGAAATGGAGGAGAGAGAAGAGAGAAAAAGAGAGAAGGGTGGGAGAAAGAGGGAGAAGAGAGGAGAAGGAAAGACAAGGAGGAGGGAGAAGAGAGAAGAGAAAATGGTGTGGGAGAGGGACAGGTGGAAGAAGAAGAAGAGAGGAAGAAAGAAATGGAGAAGGAATAAGAGAGAAGAGAAAGGGGTGAGAAAGAGGCAAGGACAGGGAGAGGAGTAGGGAAGAGAGGAGAAACAGAGAAATGGATGAGGAGAAAACTGGAAGGTGGGAGGAGATAAATGCAGGAGAGAGTTGACAGAAATAGAGGAAAAAGGAGAAAAATGGAGAAGCGAGAAGAAAGGGAGGAGAGAAAATGGCGGAGGGAGAAGAGAGAAGAACGAGAGAAAAAGAAAAGGGATAGGAAGGAGAAAATGCAATAGCGGAGGCAGCAGAGATGGAGACCAGAGAGAAGAGCGGAGAAATAGAAGGAAATGGGAAAAGAGATAGAAAAGGGAAGAAGAAAGGGAAAAGAGAAAGAAGAGAAAAAAGAGAATGGGTGTGATAAGAAGGCAAGCGGAAATAAGGTGAAACTGGAGAGAAAGAGAAATGATACGGAAGAGAGGGTGAGGGTAGGGGAAGCGAGGAAAAGGAGGGAAAAGGAGGCAGAAAAAGAAAACTGTGAGAGAGAGAGAGAGAGAGAGGAGGGAGATAGAGAGAGAGAGAGAGACGGGGAATGTTATAAAAGACCGCAGGTGCTTTGGACTTACTCAAGACGGCCGGGGAGTTTATTTTCAAGTGGAGTAAGCAGTGAGATTTAGAAAGTCCCAATCATGCGCGAGATACGACTCTCTCTCTCTCTCTCTCTCTTCCTCTCTCTCTCTCTCTCTCTCTCCAAGGCTTTGTATTTTTACTTCTAGCTAACTCCTGGAGATTTCAATTGCTTTTTTTCAGCCAAGCTTCTCCTTAACTTCTCTTGCGTTCATTCTCCTCCCACAAATGGTTCGATAAATCTCGGTCTTACTTCTGCTATTGTCTTACGATTTTATCCTGGATATTCCTTTTCAGTCTTGGCGCATCCACAACTTAAAGGTCTTGGTTGGCAGTAACGTCTAAGGCTTTCATTCAGCTGGTCGTCCTAATCTTCCAAGAAACTCCGAAGTGGAAAAAAATCCTACTGTTTCCTATTTTTTTACTGCACTGGGTAATTTTTAAACTGTTCTTATAATATTCCATGAAGCCAATTTTTTTTTACTTCCAGCTAACACGAGGGAATTTAATCTTTCCATTATTTTTTCCTAATCTGTCACATCCACTACGAAAAGTCTTGGAATTCCTTTTTAATATCAGCTAACGAATCACGGTTTTATACAGCTGTTTTTATATATATATATATATAAGAAGATCGATTTTATTGACCCATTCTCATAATTCCAACTACACAGGACAGACGATTTCATTCACTGACGATTTATTCAGCTATTCTCATACATAATTCCAACTACAGACAGACGATTTCATTCAGCTGTTCTTCTTCTACACTCTTCCGTGTATTAAAAAATGGTACCACAGACAGCAGTTTCGTAGGTTTAATTCTGGCTAATGGCTAACACCTGTTTCAGTCAGAAAAAACAAACTAAAAAAACGATTTTCCTTTTTCTGATAGATATAAAAAAAATAGTTTTATATTTTATTTAGGTAAGGCACGACTATTTTAACATCATATTCTAGTGTTAATCTACTGTTCCATCGCAGCTCTGGGCATGACAGACGGCAGTTCTAGGGTCACATTTATATAGCACTTCTTCGTTACTACCTTCATATTTGATGTTATTAATCTCTTGTTACCTCGCAGCTTTGCTAATGGAGATAGGGCAAATTAAGGTCGTCTCCATAGTACTTCTTTGTGACTAGCATCATCATTTTCCAGTGTTCATTTACCGTAACATCGTGCAGCATTCAAGAAGGAGAGATGACAATTTTAGGGCGATTTCATTGCACTTCTTCATGACTAGCATCATATAATGTTAATCCAATGTTACATCCCAGCTTTAGAGTTGGAGAGATGACACTTTAAGTCGTTTCCATTGCTCCTCTTCGTGACTAGCATCATTCTCGTGTTAGTCTATTAGGTACTCTGCAGCATTCGAGATGCAGAGATGGATTAAGGTCATGTTTATATAGCACTTCTTCGTGACTACCTTCAAGGGTCGTGCTGATGTATAACCTAAGCTGAACTAGTGTAACGAAGGCTTGGTTATATTTTCTTCACTCATACAGCAAACAGACATTTCAAAATCAAATCCTGAATGAACATTAAAGTGGACCAAACACAAATAATTTATCCCCTTCACTCTGATCACACATGTTGGTTAAGTCTAAGCTATGCAACATCCAGGTAGATTTCAATTTACACATGAGAGACTTTTACGTGTGAAAGAGTAAATGAAAAGTCGTACCTTTAACCCCTCCAGGTAGAAAAATATAACCTTGATCTGAAAAAATCGCCTTGTTACAGCAAAAATTAAGGATGAAATACGTCTCAAGAATAAAAGGGTTAGGTCGCTACTCTCACAGGTTAAGGAAGCTCCCTAACACCTCTTCCTAAGCGATTTACTTTGCTTATTACACACTGCCGTCTTCTTCTAGTTACTTACATCACTCTAGTATCACCATTCTACGCACGAATAACGTACAAGACGATCTCAGCCGGCCTCATCCCCCATCTTAGTTTTTTTCCTCTCGTTCACCTGATTCACATCCTGTCATTAATTCTCTCTCTCTCTCTCTCTCCCTCTCTCTCTCTCTCTCTTAATTATACAGCACTAGGTCACACAATAAAACACTAACTGCTTAATCACAGTGTAAATTTCCATCGCCACTCAGTCTCCAAAGTGACGACCTCAAAGGACACTATTCTCACTGCCTCATAATGGACTGTAACTGGGAACAATAATTATCCCTCTTAACGACCTTGAAATCTTGTCTAATGATTTTTTTACGACTGCCTTCTGTAATTTCGGCGTTATAAAGCCTCCACTAAATAAATATATTAACGTATTCATTATCACTCTAGCGACGGAAACATTTACAGTAACTTCTTATTTCCTCTATCGCTACATGATATTACTCAGTTTAGGAATGGCTGTCAAAGGCTGCCATTTCCACCGCTCTAATGGGGTAAACGGGAAAAACGATGTCTCAGGCGATAATTTTCCTTTTTATTCTTTGCTAGCGCTAGACAGTATTTTTTTTAACTCTGGGAAAACCTCTCACAGTTTAGAGATTACCAAGAAAAAAGTCTCCATTAAAGTCCTCCAGCATAAAAGGTCTTTAAATCTAACAAAATACTCAGTGTGGTAGCAAGACCAGGCAGAAGATCATGTCCTGGGCCCAAGGGGTTAAATTATAGTATTAATTAGGGTTAATACAGGACTTTGGGACATGTACTGAAAAGTGACATTCTTTTGTGTTGTAATATACTGCATGTATAATTATGACTGCTGTGCGACGCACTGCACTGATCCTGTTATAATAATGTATCGTTTGTAATGGACATCATAGTGAACTGGAGTGACACTATGGAAGTGGCAATTACCGATACGCTTACTTACACAGCAATGACCAAAATATATACTTTGAATGGTACACACGGATTCCCCCAAATCTTTTCTCTTGCACCTATTATAATCAAAGCGCGCGCGCACACACACACACACATACATATACATACATATATATATATAATATATATATATATATATATATATATATATATATATATATATATATATATATATATATATATATATATATATATATATTTACGGAACAGCGAAAGATAATGTACACTTTAAGTGAGAATACTAAAAATCACTACTGTCCCGTAAAGTTCCAGGTTCAAAACAAAGAGTTAGGTAAAATTACAAGTTAAAGTTTAATGCTCAAAACTAACAACAAAACATTCAGGACTCATAAGGATAATGTAATGGCAAAAACAGGTTAAATATATGGTTAACTGCAATAGCCTCTATTAAATAATGAAAATTAGCAAGAGTAAATTTATCTAAGTCAGCCCTGATAAAATGAGAAATACACTGGGTAATGCTCAGTTAATGCAAGATAAATTATTACAGATACAAAATAATAATAATGATTAATGGCCATAAAACTCTACATTAATCACAAAAGAACCTTATTAGGCCTACAAATTAACACCTTATGCTATACAGTACAAGTGAACAAAATGTAATAACACTTATACTCAACTTACAC
>NC_136954.1:32320790-32418290 GCF_032717465.1 Coenobita brevimanus
ATGAAACACAGGAACAATAGGGGGAAACTTGAGGAGGAGAAAGAAGAAAGAGGAGAAGAGTGGGAAGGGAATGACTGAAGAAAGAAAAAGGTAAGATGGTATTGGGAAGAAGGAAGAAGGCAGAGAGAAAGGAAAAGAGAAAAAGAAGAAAGGAGGAAGAGAAAAAGACAGGAAGAAGAGAGTAGGATGAGGAAATTATTAGGAAAGGAAGAGGAAAGGAAGAAAGGAGGAAGAGGAGGAGGAAAGAAAAAAAAAAAAAAAAGGGAAAAGAGGACCTTACGTTAAACGGATGTTAGAAGTATTTAGAAACACGTATGGAATGAAAGAGGGCTGGATATAACAACAATGAAGAAGAAAGTTTGAGAGAATTATCAAATCGAAATGAGAGGTGAGAAATGGGAGGAAGGGACTGAAGGAACTTTGACTCTTTTTGCCTTTAACTTTTCCTAACCTTTTTACAAATTAGCCCCTATTATCTTTTTTTTTTTTTTTTTTTTTTATTTTGCTACCATAATCTTTGTATTTTTCCTTCGTCTATCCACTTCTTGTTATTTTTTCCCTTTTGTCATCAACTTCACCCTTTTCTTCCCTGTTCACAGTGCTTTCGCAATTTTCTTGTCCATGTGTCCTCAGTCATTTCCCGCCATTATCTCAACTTTCCCTGCAATCTTCTCATTTTTCCTTCGTCCATTACTTTTCCACACAAAAATTTCCCATCTGACTTCACTCCCCCCCCCCCCTTTTTTTTCGTCCTCCAGTCTCTCTTGCATTTCCCTTCACTCCCAAAGCTTAATCAAATTGTACTTCAAAATTTTCCTTGTTCCCTACATTCCCGAATTTTCCCGCACAAATCCTACCACCACTGGTAATTTTCAACCTGGTTCGTTCCCTATTTTTCCTTCTTTCCTCATTCCCTCCACCTGTCTTTAGTCTTTCTTTTTTTTCATTTTTTCTGTTTCATCCCTTCTCCCCTTACCCCTATCAGTATAATTTTCTCTTTTTTCTTATAATTTACTATTTCCTTCTTCCACTTTCTATTGCCTTTCAGTGTAGTAAACTGTGCTGTATTACTAACTTTTAAAGGACGCTTGGATTAGTATCTGTCTTCTAACCCCAAGGTTAGTATGTTCACTCATGAATAATACATTTCTATATACATAAACTAATTTTTTTCCCTTTTTCAGAACCCATATGATAAAACAGGCAGAACTACATCGATAAATATTAACTTAATGTTGCCTGCCTTTTCAGGTAGATAGTGTACACTAAGATTTCCTTTCCCTCTTTCCTACGAAATTTCCATGACCGTTTTTCTATGCTCCATGGTAGTCCTCCTCACGATTTCCTGCCGACTTGTGCTGGAAGGTCAGGTGGGTGGGTGGGTGGGGGGAATTCTTCCTGCTTTTCTATACTTGTCATTAGCTGACAGATTAGTTTATGTTAGTTATAACCTTCCCTATAACAAACAGCCACGAAAGGACCACCAGGTTTGTTGCTTTTGCATTCTTTTGTACTCCTTTGTACTCCTCAATTCCTCCCTAGTCATTTTTCCACTTTTCCCGTTTTCCCCTTTATCCCTTAATTTTCCCCGGTTCCAAAATCTTCACTTTTATCTCATTTTCTCCATTTTTCCTTCACTCCTTCACATTTTTTCCGCTTTTTCTGGTGTTTATTTTCAGTTGGGCAGGACACACCGGAAGGGACGAATCTCCAATGATTTCCACTAGCATCATTGTAATTAAACTTCCTCCCTGATGAGATTCCTCTCATTCTCTCTCTCTCTCTCTCTCTCTCTCTCTCTCTCTCTCTCTCTCTCTCTCATCTCATAATGTCACCTAGCATCATTGCTAATTAGAAGTCTTATTGGTCATATTCCTGTCACGTCTGACATTCTCATTTTTCTTTTCCCTTCTCTTCCTCTGTCTTGATTTCTCTCTAACCTTTTCTTTTTATTTCTCTTCTCTCTCCCCTTCCACATCGTTTCCTTCTACTTTTCCCTTTCTCTTCCTTGTTCCCCTTAATCTTCTTTCTTTCCCTTCCCTATCCCTTTTCCCTATCCCCTTTCTCTTCCCTTCCCTCCTTTTCACTTATCCTTTTCCCTATCCCCTTTCTCTTCCCTTCCCTCCTTTTCACTTATCCTCTTTCTTTTTTCCTTTTCCTTTTTCCATTCACGCTTCCCCTTTCCCTCCTCTTCCCTTTGTCCTTCCCTCCTCTTCACTTTTCCCTTTTCCATTCTTCTTCCCTTTCTTCTTTTCACATTCCCCGTTTCCTTCCTCTTCCTTTGTCCCTTACCTTCTTTTCACTTTTCCCCTTACCCTCCTCTTCCCTTTCCCCTTTCCTCTCCCTCCTCTCTCTTCCACTTCTTTCACTTTTCCTCTTTCTTTTCCCTTTCAGTATTTCCCTTCCTTTCCCTTCCCGTTCCTATCCACTCCCTCTTCTCTTCCACTTAGAATTTCTGTATTTTTCTTTCTTTCTTTTCAAAATCTTCTGACACTCCTCTTTCTCTTTCCCCATTCCTTGTCTTTTTCACTCACTCTTTTCATTTATCTTTCTCTCCCTCTCTTCCCTTCACTTATCCTCTTTCCTTTCTCTTCCACTCACTCTTTTCATTTATCTTTCTCTATTTCCCCTCTCTTCCCTTCACTTATCCTCTTTCCCTTCTCTTCCACTCGTCCATTCCATCCTGTCTCCCTCATTCCATCCCATTTTCATAAATTTTCTCTTCTCCTACCCCTGGCCCTGTAGTTACACGAGCATGGATATTACACCTATAATTTTATTCTCTCTCATCATGTTTTCATCTTTCAACATGTTTTTGTCCACCAGTATGTCAATTTACCAGTCTGTGTGTGTGTGTGTGTGTGTGTGTGTGTGTGTGTGTGTGTGTGTGTGTGTGTGTGTGTGTGTTTACTGTCAGGATACAACAGCTTTGGTACTGAGAAGGGCCCATGTCCGGCCGAGGCTATATTATACTCAAACTGCAGGCACTCTCTCGGAATAATTAACCTTTCTGAAGAATTTAGGACAATGTGAGACAAGAGACAAGACCCAGTGAACATCAAAGTAACAATTTCAACAATAACGAGCACTTGGAAAAAGAAATAACGGCGCCCTACACCTGAGCTCAGAGCCGACCATTTGACTTTGCCCTGTGGCCTTGACTTTAGACTATTGGTTCTTAAAACAAAATCATTACATCATGCCTAACTCTCACCTCCAACATTAATTTTGGTCAAATTCAGATTAAAACTAAGCTGACCTTGCCATGTGACCTAATCTTTCTCCAACTGTTCTCAAACTCTGATTTTTTTCGGTGCCTGACTCTCAACCCTTCCACCAACTTCGGTCAATAGACATCAAAATCTTAGATACAGAGTCGGACCTTTGACTTTCCCGCATGACTTTGACCTTCCACCGATTGTTCGCAAAACCGAATTATTTCAATCTTGCCTGACCTGTTTATGTTGACCTAGCCATGTGACCTTGACCTGCGATCTATTGTCCTCAAAACTAAACAGTCAGCCCCTTGGGTGATACTCAAGACTTCCATCAAACTGGGAGAAAATTGATTCAAATCTTATTTATACCACACACACACACACACACACACACACACATACACATACACACACACACACACACACACACCTGCAACAGTTCTCGCGTCCATACGTTTGGCATTACACCACTGTAAACTTAATTTGCATGTAAATGGCCGCACCCAGAGCGCGAATGTTTGAATAAGGGAAAAGATACTTTTTTGTGGAGGTTGTAACAGGAGAGTTAGTAGTGAACTTCTATGATATACAAACCAGATATGAAAAAAACTTAGAACGTAAAACGGAAATAATAAAAAAAAGGAGCTAAAAACAGTATTGTCAGAGTCAGTAGGGGATGCTTATAATGTACGAAACAGATATGCAAATGATTAAAAATTGAAACAGAAAATAAAAATGTGAAAACTGTTATTATGGAGTTAATAGCTGACCATGACATACAAAGCCTATACATACAAGTTTATAAAGTGAAACAAAAATTAATATATTGAGAAAAAAAAATCCTAGAATCAACAGTGGATTCTTATTACAAGCAAACCAGGTTTGCAAATGGCCTGAACGTGAAAGGGTAATTAAAATGGTGAAAATAATTATCTTAGGATAGTTTAATTGGCCTTTTTTGTGGAGGATACTGCAATGCCATCCTGCAACTAATATTTTGTTTTAAGAGCCAGTAAATGTGAGTTACTATACTCTTTTTATTCTAACTTGGCCAAAAATTGCCATTTCTCCTTCTTCATTACTGACCTGTACCAAGAGATTAACGCTCCAATATGATGCTAATCACGAAAGAGCTATGGAAAGTGTGTTGAGCCGTAGTATCGTCTTTTTCTGCCACTAAGCTACGGAAAATAAGCTGCAAAAGAACGAAAATCTGGGCCAAGTTAAAGTAAATGGAGTATAGCTGACTCATAAAAGTGAAGGGGAAATTAAAATGTTGAATATAATTAAACAAATAGTGAACACAGTGCTACAGAAAACAGAAAAGCCTGTTTAAAAAGAAAATGCCATTTATTAAGACATCCAGTATTTTTTTCTTTATTCTTGCCACCTCCAGACAAATTTACTCAACTTTGGGAAAAATCGTAGTTAAGGCGATTTGTAAGTCTCCAATAAATCCATTGAGCTTAAAGGGTTTCCCCCAACTGAGTGAAACTGCCTGCTGGGAGCAAAAAGAAAAAAAATAAGTTACTAGTCGACTCGTTTATGTATGAGGACGTGTTTTCAGGAAGGACCCTAACACCTGTTCCTTGACGATTTATTTTCCAGACTTTTTAATAATATCCTCCTTCTTGTTTCTTACATCTTTTTAATGTGGACATAGATTGCATGGTTAACACACAAGAATAAGGTAACCAAGCAGAATCAGAAATAAACCACGCGTAGTAAACTTCCTAACCGCATGAGAATACCGCCCCAGGTCTGAGTGACGGGGTTAAACAGTGAAAATTCACCACTTCAGCCCCATGATGTCACGTACATTTTACTCCTACAACTCCCAGACGATTTTTTTCAGCACGGGAGAAACTTCGAACTGAAGGGGTTAGATACAGCCTTCATCAACCCTCGCTGGTTGAGGAAGCTCTTTAACACATTTTTCTAAGGGATTCATTTCGATTATTACACCTTACTGTCCTCTTCTATGTTACATCAATCCTTCCAATATCGCCATACTCTGCATAAACAACGTCCAAAAGGATATTTGCCACCCATATCCAAAACTAACTCGCTGAGGAAAAGGTGCTAGGGAGCTTCCTTACTGAACTAGAGCACGGGTCAAGATGTTCTAAGCTTACAAAGAATCGTCAAGAGGCAGTAGGAATATACTGAAGGACATCACTGGATTGAAGGAGGTAAAAACTTACGGACTAACCAACGTGAAGGATATCGCCTCATTACAAGGGGAATGACGGTGGGCCGTGGGATGCGTAGTGGTAAAGTCATCACCACCATAACAACAACCACTTTATCATCACGTTTACACTGAAGCCTACAACGTCATCACAACCACTACCACTGCCTCCTTCAACAGATCTGTAACACCACACTCACCACCACCACCACAAACTAATCCACCACCACCATCAAACTCACCACCATCACCTCAGCAACAACCCACACTCCATCAACCACCATCGTCACCCCAGTCCACCACCATCACCACAGCAACAAACCACACTCCACCACCACCAACACTGCTATCACACTCACATCATTCCCACCATCACCACAACTACACCACCACCACCACCACAACATCAACAACAACAACAACCACAACATCAACAATAACAAACTACACACAACCATCACCACAACAACAACAAACTACATCCCACCATCACCACCACCACACTATCAACTTATCATTACCAACAGCGCAACAAACCACACCACCAGCATCACCACAGCAACAAACCACACCACCAGCATCACCACCACGTCAGTATTCACCATTTTAAGTCCTATTTCAAATGTGGTGACGGAAGAGGAAAATGAGCATTGGATGGAGTAAAGCAAAAACGCAATGAACCATCAAAAGACTACTTTGATGCTTTCCTGGGTCTTTAGCGGAACCATGAGCGTCTGATTAACAGTGTCACTCCAATATCGTGGTGACGGAGAGGGACGCCTTCACGTGGTGGCTCTGATAAAACTTAGCGGCTCCTCTTCCCTGTTATACACACGTCCCTCAACTCCCTCCCTATCCCCCCAAAGTGGGCCAGTGGACTGCTGCGTAAGGGCAGTTTCAGCCTGCAGTTTATCGTGTTCACATTGCAGATGAACTTGGGACTACTGCAACAACAATTACTACTACTACTACAGCTACCACTATCTAGCTGTCTTTGTTTCTATATATAGCCAGACACCTAATTCCGTAAGGGGTTGCCACAAACGAATTACCTCCATGTCACTCTGTCCCCTCCATTTCGCTGCCCTACCCCAAACTTACTGCTCCCTCTCTCATCTACTACTACTGCTACTACTACTATCTATCTATCTATCTATTGCCAGACGCCTCAATCCCGTTTGGGGTGGCCACTACTACTACTACTGCTACAAAATCGTGTTTTTTTCTTTTCCGTGCTATATCTCTGGACAACTAAAATATGCATACGAAAAATTTTACAAACTGGAGTTAGATATATTTTTGATCAACCTCTTCACAACAATGGAGCCCCACTGATCTCAATAACATCATGAGGCAAAAGAACAAAAAGAAACAAAACGCCAACATACCGAGATGACCAACAAAGAGCGGCCATTGGTTCTACGGAAATTTCTTTTTCCGTAATTTCCTGTTCGTGTTTCCTGCTTACTCATTAAAAAAGAAAAGAAAAAGAAAGAATAACATTAACACCCAATTTCAAATTTTCCTATTCGGGAAACAGGGACCAGAGACGAGGCTAATGTAAGCCAGAACATTAAATTTTATGTGCTTGCACAGACTCAAATCCCAGGCAGCATTTTAAGATACAAAAACTTCCAGTCATCTGTGGGAGTTTCCAGCCTGAGTATCTAAGGGTGCAGCCACACTTGCTTCAAATATGCAATCGACAACAGGCGATATGGCTCCGGGGACCGACCAGCCTCCAGACTCTAGTACTGCAGCGGCTCTAACCCCGTGCTTCGTTTCGTCTTGTCGATCATGTTTGCTGTAAGGCCGCACACTAAGTCACGGCCAGCACTCCTACCCTCAAACTCTTTATCAGCACAGGTGGTTTGTTATTACATGGTGTAAACTGGCCATGAAATTCCAAATCCTACTTATGAGGTACGAATGAGTCTCCGTTACCAATCAAAAAGCCCTCCAGCCTGATTACACAAAGATGCATAATCGTTCATCGAGGTTCTGTACAGGAATTAAAGACCAACCATAACCATGCAAGGCGTCACAAGTGCAAAAAGAGCGACTGTAAAAACGTAGGGTTGGACACACACACACACACACACACACACACACACACACACACACACACACACACACACACACACACATACACAAAGTATTTACTGACCTAGAATCAGATTTACAAACTTGAGAATAAATATTCGTTTCCTGGAAGAACAAGAAGCAGGAGAAAATTATGCATTTTCCCTAATCCAATCTTAAATAAATAAATAAATAAATAGCAGTAGTAGTAGTAGTAGTAGTAGTAGTAATAGTAGTCGTAGTCGGAGTCGTAGTCGTAGTCGTAATAGTAGTCGTAGTCGGAGTCGTAGTAGTAATAATAATAATAATAATAATAATAATAATAATAATAATAACAATAATAATAATAATAAAATAATAATATTAAATACTAATGAATAATAATAACAGTTCTTTCTAATTTTCCATCCATACGGAAGACGTGTGTTATCAGTGACAACGAAGAGTCATGGCAATATCTGCATCCTCCATGTCTCTCCTGTTAAAAGAAATCCAACTTAAGGCAGAGAATCCATCGTGTCTTAAGAATCCCACCCTACGACTATTTACCAAGCTTTGATAAGTGTATAGGAAACTATTGACATACCGTTGAGCCAGTGTGGTCACCCCTACCCTCTCACGTGATGAAATTATAAAGGAATAATTGACCATGTATGTAATTATTCCTTTAGGGCCCCACCAATGTCAAGCGATGAGAGAGAGAGAGAGAGAGAGGCCAGAGCTTAATTTCTTTATTTTCTCTAACGTTTCGAGCTACACAGGACTCATCTTCAACGAGTTTGAGCAATAAGTGATGGAGCCGAGGCATTTATACCCTGGAAATTCCCTCCCCTTCTCCTGTCGCAGCCTGATCGACGACACGAGAAGGGGGAGGGAATTTCCAGGGGTATAAGTGTCTTGGCCCCATAGCTGCTTCTTCAAACTCTCTGTGGATGGATTCTGTGTAGCCCGAAACATCAGAGAAAACAAAGAATTTAAGCTCTGGCCTGTGTCACTCTCGCATCCAACATTTCCACGTGTCGCAATGGATAATCTATATAGACAGACGAGATGGAGACACTGAAGAGACAGGCAAGTTGGGGACAGGCACAGTACAGACAGGTCAAGGGAGGGACATGCTAAGCTGAGTGAGGCTGAGTAAAGAGAGGAGGGGAGAGGAGAGACGGACAGATGAAAGAAGTACGATAAAGTGAGGTAAGACACACAGGGAAGACAGGGACAGACAAAGCATGGGTAAGACAGGACAAGGCATGTCAGCTTGCCTCGTCTGCATGCACGTCTCGGCCACACAGCACCACCACCACCTCCATCAAACTCAAGTCAGGCTGTTTCCCCAGTAGTGGTCGCAGTAGCAGTAAGGAATTCTTAACAAGTGTGTCTGGAGTAGTTTGGAGGAGAAGAAACTAAGGTCCAGATTCTCGTCGGTTGAGGAAGCTCCCTAGCATCTTTTCCTCAGCGATTTATTTTTTTAATACGGCTGCTCAATATCGGTTTGTATGTTATGCACAGTAAGATGGTATTTAATCTATTTAAATGACACAGAAGAGGACAGTAAGAAGTAATGATCACAATAATTCGCTTAAGAAGAGGTGTTAGAGACCTTCCTTAACTGACGAGAATACAAGCCTAAAACTTACGCTGTAAACATGGCGGGGGGGGGGGGCCAATCCTTGCAGTTAGATGTTGCGTGTTACATTCCATTCTTGCCAACATCAGACCCTTTTATCCAGCTTACGAACAATCGTTGGCAATTTAAGGAGACAGGAACAATGCCAATTAAGTTTCGAATACCATTATTTTTAATTTATTCGTAGTCCCGTCAGGCGATTTTATCTGTCTTCCATGGCAGGCACTTTAACCCCTTTATCACGAGGGCTTACTTCGCATTTAATTCTGGTAAACACATGATAATCACAGTAATTTTACATCTCCACTAACACCTTCATCATGAGGACATACAGCATTATACAATTTCTTCTGGCTAACAGCAAATGATGTTATTCAGCCGTGGAGGGATCCCATAGCGTTAAGGAGTCAATGTTGCCCTGTATTTTGCCGGGCTAGAAATGCCCTTATCATTGTTACTGAATACTGAGGGATCGATTATCTTACGTCAGCCAGCCCGGCGACCCAGCATCACACGCCAGCCAATGTTTTGTACCCTGGGACTCGTTCCCTGTCGCCAGTTGGAAGGTTTGGAGTTACAGAATTTTGGGACTTTGATATGCTACTTTTGAGAATGTGTAGGGGAGACTGATGTCTCATGGGTTTGTTTTTGAATGGTGTCAGAACCCCTCAGTATTGCCGAGGATAAATGGTGCGAGATACAGTAGTTGGGTTTTCTAAAAAATCATGTTAGGTAAGTTTGATATGAGGAACTGGAGTGCTTGTGGTCGTGATGTAGCTGTGCTAGAAAACATTAAGAGAAAAACTCTGTAATACTTTAGCCATGTGAATAAGTTGGACAATGAACGGCTGACTGGGAGAGTGTAGCCTATGTGAAAGAGTTGCTGGGGGAGACGGGGGAAGGAAGACCGACGATGAGATGGAGAAGAGAAGTGGAGAGGTATATGAGAGATGGGAGAGTGTTTTGGAGAAAAGGTGGCCAGATTGCAGAGAACAGGATGGCATGGTGGCTGTTTGTCTGAGGTCACCCCTTATGGGATTAGGGCATTTGGCGGTAGACTGTGGCGACAGACTGACAGATGAAAGTTTTGATATTTGGTTAATTTAACAGATGAAAGTTTTGATATTTGGATAATTTAAGTATTCAGCCTTTGGGAATGTGTAGAGGAGGTTGAAAAATGGGGGTTGGTTTCGGAAGGGGGTCGGCATCTTTCAGATTTGCTATCACATGCTCTTTGACATTTACAGGTATTTACTCATTTATATATATATATATATATATATATATATATATATATATATATATATATATATATATATAGTTATAGTTATAGTTGTAGTTATTTATTTATTTTTGATTATATAAGGTCTGATACGTTAAGAATATGATGTTTAACATTTGGCTATGTGCATAGGAGGTTGACATTTGTGGGCTGGTTTCGGAACGGCGTCTTTATTAAAGATATTTAGGGCTTTGTAAAATTTCAGCCTAATATTGGTAACTTTTGGCTAATCTGATTATAAGTAGATACATGTGAGTCTGGGTTTTGACTGAAGGGATAGGCAGACAGATATGGATTTGTGGGTAGTAGTAAAAACGACATATTGATGGACAGATGGTTATAGATAAAAGGCCGGATAGATACATAGGTATATGGGTTGTGGCGGCGTCAGGCGTCTGTCATAAGAGCCGGGGAGTTGGTAAACGTCCTTGGATTATCTGTTCTCTCTTGTGATTTTAACCCTCTGACTTGGCTATATAAAGTTTGTATTTACATTGTGACTGATGACAGACGATTTAACTAGGCTCAAGAGAAACCTAGGGCTTAAAAAAATGTTTGACTACTACGATTTTTGTATTTAGAACTGTCGTATTCGAATTTATGGCGATCATATTTTACTCATCTCACAGAAAATCGCCGCAGTCAAAGATTAAAGTAAAATGCATTATGCCAGGCCCCTGTACCTGACATTAGCCCAAGGTCTGGCAAAAAAAACAGCTTGACTTTTGTAGTGTTTAAACTATACTTTCTTGTTATTCTGCTTCTGCATACAGCACACTGTATTGTAATTCAGTAACGCCCGCTTTCTTAACTATTGTAACTCAACACATGGCACCTTCATAATTATTACCTGATTATATTTATCAATACAATGCTTGTGTCTGCCTACATTTGACCCCCTCGGATATCGACGTGCCATATATCAAAAGACGCGGAACGACGAGCTGACAACGATCGCAAAAAGTATTGCTGCGTGAAGTCAGTTGCCCACGAGCCACGCGTAGTTTTGTGCGGCTTTTCGTCAGACATTGGGAACCCTCTACAGGTCAAACCGCTGGGTGGAATGAGCTGAAATTTTGCATGGGCATCCCTCGTATGTCAGAGCAGGTCCCTGTCAAGTTTGGTGTATGTGAACATAATAATAACTAATTTAGTGCTAAAATTAGGGGCGAAGCCTGACAGCCATTGGCAGGAGCAAGCGCCTAACAGCCCGACAGGGCCGCTATATGCTTTTGCACCCCATAGTGGTATCAAAAGAGTGAGTACTACAGTGCACTGTACAAAATAAATCGTTGAAGCATAGCTCGGTATTACACCGCTTCCTCTGTCCACCACAACACGGCCCCAAGACCTGTATGACACGCCTGGAATTTGTGTCATGTGGCACGACGATGCTTTGCCCCGACACAACAACAAAACACCAGCTTTTCCACCGTGCAATTTTCTTGATAGCCACGTGGAATCTGTGTGTGTGTGTGTGTGTGTGTGTGTGTGTGTGTGTGTGTGTGTGTGTGTGTGTGTGTGTGTGTGTGTGTGTGTGTGTGTGTGTGTGTGTGTGTGTGTGTGTGTGTGTGTGTGTGTGTGTGTGTACAGGTAAGCAGACAACACATCGATATGTGTTTGTATAGTTAGTCTGAATGTACAGTAAGTGTACATGTAGTCAACGAGGACGAGTGTATAGCGAGCATCAAAAGTCCTGTCGCCTCTCTCTCTCTCTCTCTCTCTCTCTCTCTCTCTCTGCAACAATTAGTGTGGCGAATCCTCAGCAGTCGACACTAATGAAACTGATCTAAAGGTAGCAAAATAAATTCATCAGTGTCAGTTACTGCGGATTCACCACACTGTCGCAAACCATGGAGAGGAAAACAAGAGCTGCGACAGGACTTTTGATGGCGGCTGTACGTACGTGTGGCGCCCCAACCTTTCCTATCTTGGAGGAAAACAATTTGCCCGTCCATTTCAGGGCGTCCAGACAGACAGATGGATCCTCGTGGGTGATTACTCAATTTCCTGACCAGAATATTGATGGACACAATTATCGGCCAAAGCCAGCCCACGAAAACAGTCTTGTGTTCCCCTGTCCCTCGGCCCACTAGCGTTATTATTTCTCACTTGTAAATTCGGTCGTCATCCCGTCAAGCGTCCACGGGTTGTTCTATACAATCACTCAGCCTACAATTACTGGAAGGGTAGCAGGGGCGCTAGGATTGTGTAGATGGACTTGAGAGCTATATCTATTGTATTTCACACACACACACACACACACACACACACACACACAGAGCAGGAGTTATAACCCTAATTAAAAGACAGAAAACTTTATCAGAGGGAAAACTGTGTGAGTAACTTCAGGGAGACGTGAGGCGTACACACTTTACCCATATTTACAAACATTTCTCATCTTAACTCTTGCATTTTAGTGAGTTTCTTCATATATATATTTCTTGCTTCCTCCAGTCGGATTTATTCAACTTTAAGGAGATCTGGGGGAGGCGGGGGCCGAGGCGCTAGAGAGGTGGCCTGCAATCCCAATGGACCCGGGTTCGAATTCCGGCTAGGACAGGGAATAGCTTAGGGGCTTGAATTTCGTTACAGCAGTTTACAGATCTACCAGAAGATCCGCCGACATGTCGCAAAAACACCCTCACTAATACCAATATATCAGTCCTGTATGAAACAGCACTAGCAAGTATTTAACTTATGGACAGTGGGTGTTAGCGACGACGCGGTGACATTTGGAGATGGAGTAGGAGGTCTGCTAGGCCTCAGGGAACGGGCTGTTAATCCTATGCCCAGAGTCGGACACATAAAGGAAAAAAAAAATAGAGGCCAGATGAAGCTTACATTTAACATCCTTAATTCAGTAAGTCTCAGAAGCTGTTAAATATATATATATATATATATATATATATATATATATATATATATATATATATATATATATATATATATATATAAAATAGCAAGACTGAAGAAATGAGAATTTTTTTAAATGAGTGCGCAAAAATGTAAACCAGCCTCAAAATTCTGACAGCCATTTATGTAATACTTGCACATTGTTTTATGTGCCCAGCCTGCATCCCACACTTGAAAGTGCAGTCAGCAACGATAAAGAGAAGTTTGACGTTACATTCTGTCGTCATCACATGTTCAGAAATTATCATAAAGATTAAGGGTTACTCCACAGTTTGGCTCACTCAGTTTTTGACAATATAGTTGAAGAAAGCTACGTCATGGGTCTGACGGGGTTAAGTTGTGTATGAGTTTCAATGTTTTTTTCCCTCCTGCATTCATCCAGCAAACTTCACATCCATAGCTGAGTGACTACTACCTTTGTGACACATGTGATGCAATATTTTGTTTAGCAATATTTCGCTTTTTCTGGCTTATCACCAGCCTGAGAAGATGGAGGTAGGAAGATGAAGGGTGGCGTGGGAGAGGGAAGCGCGGAGGAGGAAGGCTGGAAGTTCCTGAGAAGATGGAGGTAGGAAGATGAAGGGTGGCGTGGGAGAGGGAAGCGCGGAGGAGGAAGGCTGGAAGTAAGTCTCCTACTATATACGTTTCCTGTTTTGTACATCAAATTCTTTTCCTAAACGATTTTATTTCTTTCAATTTCATCTTTCTCGAACATTTTTTTTTTTTTCACTGCTGGACTCTGGTAACACCCGTATCTTTATCTCAATGCTTTTTTTCTTCATTTAAATTTTCTATTAAAATCAACTATGATTTCATTAACCATTTTTTAAGCGTTTCCACATTTCAAGACTCGTTACCTCTTACTTTTTATTTATTTATTTACTTAGTATTCTGTTACATAAGCGAACGGGAAGGCATTTAACGAGGTAGGCGGATGGAGTTTGCCTTGGAACTTCTTAAAGTTGCCCCGATCTGATAGTTACTACAGTACTAAACAGCCTTAACAGACGAATTTATGAGTGTATATAATATAAAGAGAATATTACTAAGTAACTGATATGCTTAAAATCTCATGTTCAGAAATGTATTTAAATGAAAACAATGAATAATGAATGTGTAGCAGAATCCTAAGACAATGAAATCAGTTTACTCTCATACATTCAGGGAAATACCTTCTTAATAATGAGACGTTCCAATAGCTATAACCATAATTTCTTTTAAAAGCACCAGTACACTATCACAAAGATCTGCCACGAAAAACGAGCTTTGGCCCTGAAAATGACACATTTTCCTTGTCCTGAACAAAGTTTATGTTCAGCAATTCACATTTTCTTATTCTCATACCTCGTTCTTCTCCTGCACACAATTTCTTAGTCTGATATTTCGTTTTTCTACACACACACACACACACATATACCCGGTACACTCTTATTTCACTCGATCATCTCTGTTACAACCATTTTAATATGTCCGCATCAGTATCCTCCTAAACATTTACCTTCATTTCAGCCTCTGGTTCCCGTTACACACATTTATTAATTTCAGCACTGTTTCTGCGACTCACATTTCACTCTTGCATTTTTCAAGGGCGGGATGCTGCAACATTTTTACGAACCACTGCATGTCGTAACTTTTTACGTCTTTTTCCAGTATGAAATATAAATGAGACAAAGGAATATTCTGCGTTCTCTTTTATTTTCCTTACCATGATTTCTCTCTCGTAAATAATAACTGATTTTGCATGTACAACAAGTGACCTAGAATGACTCTATGTCTCCTTGTCCTTCCTGTAATTCTATATTCTCCTTGTACTTCCAGTAATTCTACATTCTCCTTGTCCTTCTTGTGATTCTATATTCTCCTTGTCCTTCCTGCAAGTCTATATTCTCCTTGTCCTTCTTGCAATTCTATACTCTCCTTGTCCTTCCTGCAATTCTATATTCTCCTTGTCCTTCCTGCAATTCTAGACTCTCCTTGTCCTTCCTGCAATTCTAGATTCTCCTTGTCCTTCCTGCAGTTCTATATTCTCATTTGCTTTCCTGCAATTCTGTATTTTCCTTGTCCTTCCTGCAATTCAAGATTTTCCTTCTCCAGCCTGCAAAAACAAGCAACAAATTACAACACGAAATCGATCCTATATCCGGCTGTGAATCCGGGCACGAATTTTCTGCTAAACGTATTTCTCCATTTCAATATCCACTTTCTCTTCGACACATTTTGTTAGCAGTTCAGTGTATGTTCTCCGCTACACGTAACTCCTTATTAAAACAGCCATTTCTTAATTAAACAGCCATTTCTTTCCCAAACAGCTATTTCTCATATAAACATACATTTCTTATCTACGCAGCCATTCTTTATCTGAACTGCCATTTCTTTTCAAAAAGCCATTTCTTATGTAAACAGTTATTTCTTATAGAAACAGCTATTTCTTGTCTAAACAGCTATTTCTTATCTAAACAGCAATTTCTTATATAAACAGCCATTTCTTATTTAAACAGCCATTTCTTGTATAAACAGTCATTTCTCATCTAAACAGCAATTTCTTATTTAAACAGCCATTTCTTATCTAAACAGCCATTTCTTATTTAAACAGCTATTTCTTATCTACACAGCTATTTCTTATCTAAACAGCCATTTCTTATTTAAACAGCTATTTCTTATCTAAACAGCTATTTCTTATCTAAACAGATAATTCTTATCTAAACAGCTATTTCTCGTTTAAATAGCTATTTATTATCTAAACAGATATTTCTTATCCAAACAGTCATTTCTTACTTAAACAGCCATTTCTTTATTCCAGTACCAAATTTCTGATGAACTCTCAGCGCCAATTTCAGTGTCCGTTTTCCTAGTATACTTATTTTCCCATTTCAGTATCTTTTTTCCTACAACACATCCTTCCTCAATGCAATACATACCCCATTTCCTTATTAAGATACTCAACCAGGCCACCCCTCACAGGATGCAACGTTATGCAACTGACAGATCGGCTGACAGGCAGAGAGACAGGCAGACAGACATACTTGAATCCTGCAAAACACACTTCTCACTCCCATTCTCAATATGAGATAGAGATAGACAGATAAACAGATAGATAGATGGTTAGAAAGACAAAATGATAGATACAATACACACAAGGATCAGACAGACAGAAAGTTATTGAGGTCGAACAACACACATTCCTTCAATCCAATGCACACACACGCACACACACACACACACACACACACACACACACACACATTTCTTCACTACGAATCTCAACTATAGCCCTCAAAAGATGCGCCGTCGGGGACTAAATAACAAATAAAAAAGAAAGAGACAGACACTAGGTATCTGCAACACACAATTCCTCGCTGCAATATCCGTGTGCTGATGCCAATGACAAGCCTTACAATATCCGGATTTAAAAGTGGCAAATTCTCTTTAACGTTTAGTGGGAGCGAAACAGGCAGGATTTAGCACATCCTGGCAAAAGCTCGTGTCTTTGATCTACAATAATATCCCTATCAGATCTTTGTTTTTCCATCAATATAACTATCCAGTGACAATAAGAATAGAAAAATCATCTCCATTATTATTATTATTATTTATTCATTTACTTATTTAATTTACTTATTTTTGAGCGGAGACTGGCCCGTAATCGCGTCGGTTGTTGAAGCACCCTACCAACTCTTCCTTAGCGATTTATTTTTTTGGATAAAGCTGGTTAATATCCTTTTGTGCGTTATTTATGCTGGGTATGGACACATTAGAAAGATTTACATAACACAAAGGAGGACTATAATATGAAATATGCCACATAAATCGCTTAGGAAAAGCTGTAAAGAAGCTTCATACACCGATGAGTATATGGACCCGCACTTGCCACATTAAGGTCAAGTTCTGAACCCATCCCTACGATCCCTGATTTAGTACAATGGCCTAGTTACATCCCTGATGGTTTTCCTGCTATTGAATAAATCGACTACCGTGGTCAAGAATACAATTAACCTCTTTATCGTTTTAAGGTTGAGAAAGACTTTTTTTTTGGGTGGGGGGGAGGGGGGCACATTTTTGAGAAGTGCCTGTCTGCACGATTTTCCTGTTGAAACATAATGACCGAATTCTAGGATACTTCCATATTACATAATTTTCATCTTTTTTTTTTTTTTCTACCGGCTGTGAGTTTGGAAAGTGTTAATTGGACTCTGGCCCGTGTTCTCGTTTATTAAGGAAGCTCCCTAACACCCTTTTCTAAGCTATATATTTATTAAGCTTAACACACCTTCTTGTCCTCGCCTATTATATAAATCCTTCTGATGTCGCCATACTCTGCATAAACGATGTACAAAGCCATATCAAACAGCCATATCAAAAAATAAGTCGCTAAGGAAGAGGTGCTAGTGAGCCCCCTTACCTGACGAGCACATGGATCTTTACGTGCCAGCAACATGAAGCACACAACAAAGTGTGAAATGTTGGATGGGAGAGAGACGCAGGTTACAGCTTGAACTCTATATTTTCTAACACGTTTCGGGCAACCCAGAACCCATCTTCAGGAGTTGTGTTGGGTTCTGTGTAGCCCGAAACGTTGTGAGAAAACACACAGTTCAAGCTGTAACCTGTGTCTCTCTCCCACCCAACATTTCCACTTGTAATGGATCATCTACAAAGGAGTATGAGAAGGATGGATGCTGTCTGTAATTCGGGGAGGCATGGGGGTTACGGAGGGCGGGACACAGTGCTGGAAGAGGACTGGCAGCGAACTCTTGCTCGCGGCGGTAGGTTACTGAGGCAAACTAAGTAATGAACAATGCATAAATAACGTAAACGACAATATCTTGGTGTGTTATACGGAATAAATCGCTACGAAAATGGTGCTAGGAACCGTCCACTCCCAACGAGAATGCTGCTCAGTATATACTTTAATTCCGTCTCGAGGAGTTCCTTGGAGGATGAATAAAATGGTCTGACGGTAGCGTAAGTAAACTACTCTCAAGGTATCAAGAATGAATAGTCTGTGGACAGTGTAAAAAAAAAAAAAAAAAAAGCGTCAGAAAAATAATATAACCAAAAAAAACGTGTATGAATACCGTAGGATAAAGGGTCGTTTTTTGTTCGGGAGAATACGTAACACCTCTTCCTTCGTAATTTATTCTGCACAATGCTCGTTAATATCTGCACTTCTAATTGCTCTGCCACTGCTAACTGCTTAAGCGATTGTTGCAACCGCTCTCGCTTGATGCGTGCGGGTGCAAAAAATTAATACAGCCAACGAAGACCCGGATGAGTAAGTTACGAGAGCTAAAGTCACAAATTCATTTTAATAATTCAAACCACAGCAAGGAACCTAGAAAACCGAGATGTATGTATTAATGTCGAAGAAAGTAAAACATGGAAAAAGAAAGCCAAACTCACCCAGTAAAGCTGGGAGTGGATAGTGGACGAGAAAATAAATAAATAATATTAAAAATAAAGTGTAGGAGGAAATAAATAAAAATAATGAAAATCAAACTGCCGAACAACCAGCGCAACATCATAAGAGGAAATTATATAAAAATAATAATAAAAACTAACGACAACTGACTACAGAATAAAAATATATGGACAAAAATACTATAAAACAAATGGAATGTATACAGCTAAAGACACAAAGTAGGTAAACAGAGAAAAAACAAAAAGAAACCAGCCAGCAAAACCTAGTACCGTGGGAAGAAACAGCATCCGTCTCGAAAAATGTACCTTCTCAGGAACCTTTTCTATGTAAATTTTCCCGGCCGTACTTAAAATGGTCTAACGAACCGGACGATTAGCTCTCCTTTGAACAAGTGACGGGGATAATGTGCGTCTCGACAGCGAAAACCACTCTCGGTGTGCGGTGTGGTAGTGTGGTGGTGGTGGGAGAGTGAGGAAGGAAGGAAAGACAGGGGAAATGGAGAAGAAGGGAAGAGAAATGGAAAGGGAGCGGGAAGACGGAGACAGAGAAAGGGAAAAAAAAGGAATGGCCAGAGGAAAAAAAGAGGAAAGGGAGAAGGAAGGAAAAGGGAGGAGGAAGAAAGAAAAAAGGAGGAGGAAGGAAATGAGAGAAATAAAGAAAAAAAAAAGGAGGAGAGGAGGAGGAAAAGAAAAAAGCAAAAGAGAAGGATGGAAAGAAAGGAGGAAGGAGGGAAGGGAGGAAAGAAAGAGGAATGGGGAAGAAATTAGAGATAAGGAAATATGAGGAAGAAGTGAAAGAGGAAAGGGGAGGAAGAAAAACGATGAGGGAGGAAAAAAAAATAGGAAAGGGAGTAAGAAAAAAAAAAGGGAAGGGGAAGGATTACAAAGAGGAAAGGGAGACGGAAGGAAAGAAATGGGGAATGGAGGAGGAAGAAATGAAAACGTAAAGGATGAAGAAGTAAGTGAAAAGGAGGGAGGAAGGAAAGAATAAGGAAAGGAGAGAAGGAAGGATATGGGAGGGCAAGGAAAGACTGGGGGAGCAAGGATGGAATGGGGGGAAGAGGAAGCTGTGGAGGGAGTGTGTCACGGAGATTTTAAGAATATACAATATTTAAGAATAATATTCAATAATACCTGAGAACAGGACAAAGAACTGACTTGTGAAAATCAAGCAATGATTACTCTGGAGAAAGTGACTCCACCCCTGACAATCAATAACTAATGCTATTAATGATAAACAGGTTCTTGCTGGTGCAATTAACTCCTGGTTGCACAACGTATTTTAAGCTTAATACAAAAGGACTGGCCTAAGTACCAGTTATGAATAATGCAAAGCGTTTATGCAAACTAGGAGCTATAAGTGAAATAAGCTTAATGGAGAATTAAAACACGAGTTTACATTACATTAAGATCAAGGAAAAGAAGTTAATTTATTGATTACAATGAAACAAATTTACGTTACATGTTTCATTATGAATTAAAAAATAAGGAGATCGCACTCACTCGCTCACTCAAAAGCTAAGCTCTTAAACCTAGGAAAAACGAAAAGAAATACTGGTCAGAGAGTGGACTAAGCGGATGACTGGGCGTCACTGCTGAGGAAAGACGCTGCACACGCTGAGCCTCTCGCCAAATCACGCTAGGTGGGAATTCAGGAACTGGACAACAGCGGCGGCGGGATCTGGGCGTCGGCTGAGGAAGGACGCTGCCACACACGTTGCTAACCCGCTTCCACGGCGCTCAAATCTTGACTGATTCAAATTATGAGAGAGGGAGGCGAGACCGGGCCGTACTTCCTAACGGCCAACGAGTGTGAGCGATACACACCCGCAATAAATCACTCAGCGAAGGTGCTAACGTCTCGCACAAGGACGATCACTTATGAAACAGTGAAAAATGTCCTGAAAACATTCCCGATTGAGTAAATACGGGGACGGTTAAACTGAGTGATAAATACTGGGATTCCACTAGAATTCGCGGTTTCCCACCAAAGTTTAATGTCACGAGTTTATTTAAATAGAAAATCGTGCCGACTCGTGACTGGGGGAGCAAGGATGGAATGGGGGGAAGAGGAAGCAGTGGAGGGAGTGATGGGATGAAGGGGTTAGGGGTGAGGGTGACGGGAGAGGAGGATAGAGAGGAGGGATGTTACTAATGATTTGTTGCCAATAATTTCTTATTAACTGGAAATTGTATGGTTTGTCGACCTTGATTACCCTTATGTAAATGTTAATGTAGATTATTAATATATAACCTTGTATAACAATGCATGGATACTACAGTAGAATGTATGACTTAATTCGGTGGGCTAGGTCTAGCCACTCCCTTGAATTTGCTGTGCCCGCATTTTTAGGAAGCTGGGGGGACAAGTGTGCCAACTTAAGAGTCAGTTAGAAGCAGGCTATCAATCAGGGCATATCGACGTTAAATCTACTCAGAATAAATTAGAGAACTGACGACGGACTTAGCTTACCTCATTAAGCCTGCTTCAGGGGGAAGAAAAAATGGAAGGGGGAGAAAGGAATGCTAAGGGCAAGAGAAAGTTGCAGGAGGAATGGAAGGAGGAAATGAAGAGAAGAGTCGGGAAGGAAAAGAGAGAGGGAAGGAGGAAGTGTGGGGAGGCAAGAGGCTGACTGATATTGAAAAAGTGGAATTGGAGGATGAGTAAGGGGAATGAAGGAGAAGAGAGGAAGGTGAACAGAAGAAAGAGGGGAGAAGAACGCATTAGTAAGCAGAGAGAAGAAGGGAAGGAGGGGAGGAGGAGGAAAGATGCTGGATACCGGACGAAGGTATCAGAAACGAGTGTAGGAGAGGGAGAGTTGGAATGGCAAGGGACAAGGGATGTCGGTACAGAGAAAACTACTCTCGGGCTACAGAGGTGAAGGGAGGGGGGGAGGGAAAGGAAAGAGAGGAAAGGCAGTGGAGAGAAGGAAGAAGGGAGGATAAAAGGAAGAGGCAGGAGGATATTAATGGGGAAGGGAACGAAGAGGAATGACGGAAGGGGGCAGAGGAAAGGTGAAGAGAAGGGAGAAAGGCAGTGAGCTGAGATAAGAAGAAGTGGCATAAGGATGAGACAGGAATATAAAGTGAAGGGGAAGGAATGGAAAACGAGTACACTAAGGGGATTAAGGAAACTGGAAAGAAGTGCTAAAATGTACAGATAAGCGTAGGCGCCATGAATCGCTGGGTCACCGTGCTCAGCTCTTCAGACCTTTGAGCCAATGCCGGGATATCATTCACTCTCCTGGGATACAAGGCAACTGCATTATCCAAGTTACTGCAGTGTTAACCCTAGGCACTAAGTATACCTACCCAGAGAGGCTGGACGGACACCAGAATCGAGTGGTACCAGCACCCCGCACAAGGATTCGAACCCTGGTGCTATCAGGCCGCAGGAGAATAAAGGGGAATTATTTGGTGTATGGAGAGACCAGAATAACGAGAAGGAAGCAAATGAGAAGCAGTTAAAGACTGAAAATCCACACACACACGCACACACACACACACACACACACACACACACACACACAAAAGTACATATTCACGTGTACAGTATACACATACATGCAAACATTCATACCTATACACCTATGGACAAACACAACACACATACACGGACATATACAGATAAACGCCCACATATACAGATTCGCATGCACGCATACATCTACACATACAGTACACATACATACACAATGTATGCACACACATATACACACTCACATATACAGTATACACACAGAAATAGAGAGAGAGAGAGAGAGAGAGAGAGAGAGAGAGAGAGAGAGAGAACGTTTTAGTGAATTTTTATTTCGTCGTATACTGAACCTAGTTGAGTTTTCTGCTTTTTCTCTGAAGGAGCTCCAAAATGTTTCATTCCAAAAAGTCATTCGAGTTTTCCATTTTCCATTTCGTATGCTGATTAACTGCTAATTCAACCTTCGTTTATTACATGAAGGTACTGTTTGAAATAAAGCTTTTTCAAACATTTTCTCGTATGCCAAGAAAATGTCAAGGTTTCATTTTTTTTCACTATGAGTATCCAGATCACTTTGTCTTCCCGCAGTCAACCTCGGAGGAGGAGAAGGAGAGAGAGACAATTAAGTGTGCAGAGATCGGATTTCAATGGTGAAGATGGATGGTGTGTGTGTCTTTGCGTCTGGTGCTTACACCTTCTGATATTTCCTGTGGAGAAGTACAAGGTGGGGAGGAGGTGCATAATATCTCTCTCTCTCTCTCTCTCTCTCTCTCTCTCTCTCTCTCTCTCTCTCTCTCGAATAACTAAACCATTCTTCAACTCCTTAATTTTTAAAGCGGAACACAGCACACTCTACTCGGCAACACAGCATAATGATTATACATTCCCAAGAGAGACTTTATAATCAGTAATCTCGGTAGCGTTTACTACGTAGGGATGGCACACGTTCAAAATGGAGTCCTGAACATAAATACATTATGGCTGCGCGCACAAATACGCTCGAGAAGCCCAGCTATATGGATACGGACTAAAAGATCTTCGCTACTTAAGCGCAAATCTACTTGCAAAGCCTCAGTGACTTTCGTAAGAATCACAAAAAATGTTTCTTCTTCTTGTTCGTCTTATTTTCTTTGTCATTATTTCCTTATTAGTCAAACGAAAAAGCATAAACAAGTGTATTAGGCAGAAAAATGCCTCTTCACAACCGGGGATGTTTCTTTTCTTACTTAAAGCAGATTTCGAGCAGCAGTGTGCGAGTTGGAGCCTAAAAACATTCTCTAGCAGTCAGACCTCTTCTCAGAATATGTAGGTTATAACTCTATGGACTCATGCTACCCCCATCCCAAGTAAGAATTTTACGTATACTGCATCTGTAATGGCGGCAGCGATTATCATACACGTAAGAGTCGCATTACAGTATACGGTAGTTACTGTGTATTTGGCTGCTAGCTTCCATTAAAAGATCATAAACCAGAAAAAATATATATATATATATATTCTATACGATTGTTACTAGGTAGGGATGGAAAACTGAAGAAACAAGAGATAGTTGAGAAATGAAAGCATTTGAGACAGCAGAAGATTTGGAGTTCTACATCAATATATTCCGCAATGTATTCACACAACATTTCTGGCTGGTGGGATATAGTGAAGGTACAGAACTCAATTTCCTCCCATCCCAAATGTTCTCTTGTTTAATTTTTTTTTTTTTTTTAACATCTTTTGTCGCTGCACTTTTCCCATCCTTAAATTTTAACAATAATATTTGAATAAAAATTTTGTTCTCTAGTACAATAACGAGAGGAAGTGTACAGTAACATCACTCTGGCAGAAAATAACTACTTTACCTACCACCACCACTTCACCCACACCTCGTACCATTTCTAAAACTGTCTGGTCAGTGTTTATAAACAAACATATGCACCTCGGTTATCTCTGCCCCCATTCCTATTATAATATTTTTTGTATCACCATGACACGCCATTTATAGAATGGCCAACCACTGTAATATTCCATGACTCTCCAGGGTAAATAAAAATACAACAAAAACTCGCACACACTGGCCATGCTGGTTCATCTCAGAAAAGAATGTGAATAATATTAAAAGGCAATTTTTTTTTTTTTTTTTGTCAGGCACTATATTGTGTACAATTTGAAAAATAAACACACGAATGATGATGAAGCTGCAGTTTAATACAGCAATCACTTTCCCGTGGCAAAAAGTATATATATATATATATATATATATATATATATATATATATATATATATATATATATATATATATATATTTTTTTTTTAAGGACATACTGAATATTCATAAATATATTTATACTCTATCGCTATGCATGCCAGCGCACCAAAATACTTCCACACACACACACACACACACACACACACACGAGCGTTTATCTTTATTTGCTTTAACATTGATACTACCTGAAGATAAGTCAGCTTGAGAGAGACCTCTATGGTTCTAGTATTACCATCGATCTAGCTTTCCGTCCTCCAGGCCTCAAGTCCCTGAACTACTGTAAATACCTGGCTAATAGTTCCACCCTTACACTCACCATCTCCTGACCCCTTACACCCCCACCACCCCCAACCACCCTACTCCCCACCATCTAACTTCACCCTCAACCCCCCCAGCTTACCCTCAAGTCCACCACCACACCCACCCCCAACCACCACAACTCACCTCCTCCCTCTGCCAGCTGGTGCTCGGGCGTGAAGCTACTGCCGCTGCACTAACTAACTTTCACACCACGTTTATCCTGTATACCTCTCTCTCTCTCTCTCTCTCTCTCTCTCTCTCTCTCTCCTAACTCATAAACTTTCGCACCAGGACTATCATATATCCTTCCTGCACACAGTAATCCTCTTTCTGTGTGTGTGTGTGTGTGTGTGTGTGTGTGTGTGTGTGTGTGTGTGTGTGTGTGTGTGTGTGTGTGTGTGTGTGTGTGTGTGTGTGTGTGTGCCTGAGAGAGAGAGAGAGAGAGAGAGAGGGAAAGAGAGAGAGAGAGAACTGTAAATCGGATTCTTGTAGTTGTACGCTGAATGTGCTAACCAATGCACCAGTGTTCCCCCATACCTTTAATCTAAGAGGGAAATGGTTTAGGCAGGTCCCAGTTTCTGACAGCTGGAGAGTTGTGAGCATTAAATCTAGTTAGCCTGCATGCCACGTTACAGAGTGCAGTCAGCAGCGAGGCACAGAGGTCAACCAGGCTTCACTCTCATCACGGGTTCACAAATGACTATCAGAAATTTAAGGTTTAATTACAAGACCACGGCTATACAGGGTTGTGCATATATAACGCTCCTCATGCACTCCGCCAGGTGCTTTCTCGTGTGCTGTGGGGACGGCTTACTCGGCGTTATCAATGTCCACCTTGGAGTATTTATTTCTTACTCCCACTACCATATCCAAGCCCACATCGGCAGGTTCAGCTGTCCCCACAACACACAGGTGAATTTCTAGTGAACTTCTGGTGTAGCGCTATTTACGGACCACCCTGTAGATCTTGGCCTACGAAGTCAGCCTGCATGTCAGTTTACAAAACGCATTCAGCAGTGAGATGGAGCAGCCAAACTATCTGTCTACCTACCATCTATCTATTGCCCGAATTCTTAATCCTGTAAGGGGTAGCCACAAACAAATCGCCTCCACGTCCCCTACTTTGCCATTTGGCTGCCCTTCTTTTAACTCACACCTCCATATCTCTCTACTCCGTCCCTTAATCTCATCCTTTGTCCATCCCTCTTCCTCTCTCTCTCCATCTCATCCTCTCTCTCCCCCTCTTCCTTTCCTTTTCCATCTCAATCACATACACTCTTCTAGTCAGTCTCGTATTCTCCATCCTCTCCACACAGCCACACACGCTTCCCACTTATTATGGGTTTCACAAAAGGTCATTAAGAATTGGAGGGCATTCAGCCGTGAGGGGCAGAGGACAAAACAGGGGTTACGAATACACAGTAGTACGAACAAAAAATTAAAAGCAAAAAAAAAAAAAATACACACATAAGACAGAACTGTTTCGACCCGATTTTAGAGGGTCCAAGGTAGGCCAAAACTGTTGTTCTCAGCTTTTTATTTTTTCCCACTCTCCTGATCGGGGTGACTCTAGTATTCTATTCCAGCAAACGCAAGACGACTTTAAGTAATCTAAGAACAAGTTCAGAATGAGTCATAGGAGCGTCAGTGCTTGGTGTGTGTGTGTGTGTGTGTGTGTGTGTGTGTGTGTGTGTGTGTGTGTGTGTGTGTGTGTGTGTGTGTGTCTGTGTGTGTGTGTGTGTGTGTGTGTGTGTGTGTGTGTGTGTGTGTGTGTGTGTGTGTGTGTGTGTGTGTGTAATTTCTTCCAAGACAAACACGCATCCCTCTCACCACGGGTCTCACAAATGACTGCTACAAACTAAGGGTTTACGAATACAAAAATACGAATACAAACCTTGGCTTCTAGGTCTGCCAATCAGTCAGGGAGGCAAAGCGACCGAAACCATTAGCAGCAACTCGTCCATTTTACGTGACGGTCGGTGCCGCGGCCTGAACGGAGGATGTAAATGATCTAAAGTTTATGCCACCGTTGCCCCTAATTACCGAAATTCCAAACACACATCTGTCTGCCTGTGCAATATTGGTCTGCAGTTCAGTGCCACGACGTGTTTTATTCTTGTACCCGCGAGACGAAAGATTTCATTCTCTCCAGGGCACGACCACACAGGACGCAACGAGCGGGCAGACTTGAGTGGGGAGGGATGTCGCGACACGATAAAACTCACTAAATCTTATGTGGGTGGCCACACTGAATGAGCGGGAAGATTTGTCGCATCACTCACCCTCCACGCTCGTCGCTTCGCGATGCAGCATGTTCCACAATGTCGCTCACTGCCTAGTGACATCCCCAGGCTTGATAGCTTGAACAATGATACGTCTGCGCCGATGAACAGTTTCTGACTATCTGTCGTGCGCGAAGTTGCCGTTTCCTATTCGGACAGGTATTGTGTTGACGCTCACCTCGCCGCTCATCGCTCGACGCTACCTCCCCGCTCTTCGCATCTGGTGTAGCTGTACCATTCACGCACGACCCAGGTTAGTGGAGAGGTTTGCAAAGCGTAGGTTACATGTAACCTCTCCAGTTCCAATACTTTGCTAACCTTAGTGAAAGTGAGTGGCACCCACAAGACTAGAATTAAGCGTTATATAAAGTCTCGTCACTAAAAATGTAATTACAAGTTTATGCTACCGTATCCAAAAAAAAAAAAAAAAAAAAAAAAAAAAAAAAAAAACTGATTTGCCTACTTGTGCAATGTTAGGCGATGACACCTTTTATTCTTGTTACCGCCAGACCATCTCATTCAGTTCTGAGAGACCATAAGTAGCGTAGCAGTAATTATTCTCTCCAGTTGGAAAAATCTCTCCACCTCTCCAGTCCGAAAAATCTCTCCACCCCTCCAGCTGGAAAAATCTCTCCACCTCTCCAGTTGGAAAAGGCTCTCCACCTCTCCAGTTAGAAAAATCTCTCCATCTCTCCAGTCCGATGTCTCTCGTAACAACCAATTCAGTCCAATTATTTTTAATCAATCAATTAATTTACATATTTCGTTATTTTATCTTCGTGCAATCATTACATTATTCTCTTCTCGGTTTAGGGGAAATTCTGAAACAGGATGGGTTAGATAATCTCTATCACTAATTCCTTCATTCATAAAAGTCTTAACTTATCATTTGGTGGCTGCTCCAAGAAACACACACACACACACACACACACACACAAACATGTCTATATAGTCAGACTGCTAATAAAATCGTCTGGGGGAAACAAACACTAACTTTATTCTTTTTACACTGATCTGACCCAAAATTGCCTTCTCTTCATTTTAACTGATAAGTTGTAACAAAAGATTAACGTTAGAACAAGTGACTAAATGCTGTCGAAAGGATGCAGAGGCGTAGTATTGTCTTCTCTGCCAATGAACTTTTTTTTTTTTTTTATGTGTCCGACTCTGGGCATAGGCTTCACAGCCTGCTATCAAAGGCCCAGCAGTCCTCCTACATACCATGCACCTCTACATGTCACCACTTCGGCGCTAACACCCACCGTCCATATTGAATACATGAACTACGTGAAAGAAGCTGTAAAACGACAAAGACATGGGTATACTGTAAAACCAGTATGGGTATTAATCACAGGTCTGGGTTTGTCTACCTATGCAATATTAGGCTGCGGTTCAGTTGCAGTCATCCGTTGTATACGCAACTCCACCGCCGTTAGTGCCAGGCGGTATATTTCAGCTTCGGGAACACTTCTCGAACAAAGCATAACCCCGTCAATCCCACAGCATTTTCCGGAGCTTATCTTCAATATTACCACACGTTTTTATTCAGTCTAAGTTTACACATATTGCACTGGGGATGGTCAATGCTATAGGCCTATCTAACCTCTCTAGTTTGAAAAATCTCTTCGAAGGTACACAACACAAATCGATGCGCAGGGAGAATAAAATACTGAATATGTCATCTGACTGAAGAGTATAAAATTATTTGCAGTAACTGCTTCAGTGACATGACGGTTTTTATTTATCATTCCTGTTACCACCACACAAGAGTATTCAGCTCTGAAGCGGCCTCGTTTAGTCAAAATGTAAATAAAAGCTATACCTAACCCCTCTTATCAATAAAGTCTCCCAGCAGATGATTATAAACTATATTCTCCCTCCATCTTAACTTGTCCCAGATTTTCCCCTTTTTGCAACTTACTTCACACAGTTCCACAAAAAGACAACACCTCGACTCTACTTCCATCTCGCAGCGTTTCTTTGTTACTAGCATCGTATTCTAGTTGTTACAGGTCAATACTGAAGAAGAGATGACAATTTTAGGCCAAGTCAGAGTAAAACGAGTAGTCTGACGGTAGCGAGAAAAAAAGGGGGGGGGGCATCGTCGTCTTCAAGGGCTTAATGGAGAGTATTTCAAAGTAATTCACTGGATAAACTCGAGGGCGACAGCTAAAGATTAGAAGTTTTATGTCACCATTTCCTCGGATTCACAAAAAATTTCCAAACACAGATTTCCCTACGTGTGAAATATTGGATGACGGTTCAGCACGATGGCTTCTGTTATTTCTTTTCCCCCGGACGATTTTGCTATATTTAGGAGAAAATTTCCAAAGTCATGGAGTTAGGTATGGCCAAGGTTCTAAGTGAATAAAATATATAAGCGAATGATTAAGAAATAGACAAGGATCTCCCTAACTGTAGAAAATCTTGAGATGGAACCAAGAATGATATAAGGCGTATTCTCGCTGATGGGGTCAATGGAGAGTCAAGATGCAAGAAAGCAATCGGCAACAACGTCTTCAGGTACTTAATTAAGGGGGAATACGTGCGATATGAGGAGTGTACTGTATAAATTTCATTCTTGTTACAGCCTAATGGCCGTCAGTTCTGCTTCTGGATTAATAAACGTGTCACTATTTGTTTACCTAATCATAAATTAGTCTCTCTCTCTCTCTCTCTCTCTCTCTCTCTCTCTCTCTCTCTCTCTCAGCGAGCCTTACTCACGAGGAAGCAGCAGCCTCACAGGGCCACATATCTTACCCAAACTGCCAAAGCCTCCAACTTCGTAATAAAGTAAGGCACTGCTATTGTCACGGCGCTAAATCCACACACGCCAGGAGCTCCAATGCCGCAACATTCAATCACACCCACATCAATACCACAATGTTCCTTTGCTTAGTCATTTGCCTGTCTGTCTCTCCACGCAGCTCTCCATATTCCTCTAAAACAACTCCTTAAAACATTGAAGTACCGATTATATTCTTCAGAAATCATACCACACAGTCTGTAGCCAATGCAAGTCTAGAAGGTAGGGACAAATCAAGATAGCAACGTCTGAAGGAAGTATGGATGAAATACAGTAAGATGTCACTGTACTAAAAAAAAAATGAAAGGAGAGGAGGACCAGAAAATAGGAAACCATACTGATTTTACTCTAACCTGGCCCAGATTATCGTCCATTTTGCAGCTTATTTCACATTACAGATCAATGGCAGAAAAAGACAATACTACATCTCTACATCCTTTCCATTGCACTTCTTGACTAGCATCATGTTCCAGTGTTAATTTAGTGTTACAACTCAGCGTTCAAGTTAGAGATGGCAATGTTAGACCAAGTAAGAGTAGAAAAGGGTATAAAACTTGCTTGTATTATTCCACCACGTCAACCTTATTTTATTTTGGCATCTGAAAGTCGTTGCTGTACGTGTATTTTGATAGAGAATCGTGTGAAGGTAACAAGACCAAATTGAAATGAAACCCTTCGTACTGAGCGAGGGGAAGCAATGAGAATATCGAGACTGACCACTGCAACTCAAAAAATCACACCGCACACGCCTGCAATTTCACGATTTTGTTGTTGAAGGAGCAAACTCAAATAGGCCTAAAGGAGGCATCGCACTAACGATAATTAATGCTAACAATACACTTCATCATTTTACCTTCATCAATATCGAAATTAGCCATCGCATACCGTACACACACAGGTCTATATGTCTACATGTACTGTTAAAAAAAATACCAGTTCATAAACAAGTAAAAATTCATCATTATAACCACCATTATCATCATTACCATCACCTCCATCACTACCATCAGCAGCAGCAGCAGCATCACCATCACCATCATAATCACCACCACCATCATCATTATCATCATCACCAACACCACAACCACCACCATCACCATCATCATCACCATCACCACCACCGTCACTATCATCATCATCATCATCATCCTGCCTCTTTTCCCCCATCCATAGGTGGGGTCAGGTAAGGACCAGAAAGAAGGAAATAAAACCTGGTAGTGGATGATCCAATGAACGGCATGGCCAATGAAATGGGCCACACACTCATTCACTGGCAGCCCACGGAATCCTGACTCCACCTTACAAACACACCTTCCACACGTAGCTTCACAATGATCTATCAGAGAGAATTACATGACAGTCAAGAAGGAATAACGAACATCAAATAAAAAAAAGATGTAAATATTGACAGACAGGTTTAGAGCGCTCCGCTCTGACCGTAGGGTCGGAGGATCGAATCCACCCAAGGGTCATTGGTAGACATCAGGAAGGGCATCCGGTCATAAAATGCTACACGCTCCAAACCAAAGTCCTCTACCCAGGGGCAACGCCTTAGCCCTTATCCAAAAAGGGGTACCTGGCGTAAAACTCACTTAGTACCGTAGATAGATAGACAGATACTGATAGACAGACAGATATAGATGAGCACGGAAAATTACAACTGTATACAAACATACAGCACATACATATGATACATACATATACACACATGAACGTCAAATAAATAAATAAATAAAGGTAGATAGATAGATCGATAGATAGATACTGTCTTGATAAATGAAGACAAAATTACAAACAACCACATGCATGCATACATACATACACACATACAGCACATACATACACATATACTGCACATACATAAACACATACAGCACATACATACACACATACAGCACATACATACACACATACAACACATTCATACACACGTATACACATATACGGATACATACATGCCTCGCTGGGGCAGGGAACAGTTTAAGGATTTGAATTTAATAAAAACAGACGTTACTGATCTACCAGAAGACCCGCCGACATGTCGTAAAAATACTGCCGCTAATACCAATACACCAGTCCTGTATGAGACAGCCCTAGCATGTATTCAATATGGATGGTGGGTGTTAGCGCCGAAGTGGTGACATGAAGAGGTGTACAGTATGAAGGAGGACTATTGGGCCTTGGAAGCAGGCTGTGAAGCCTATGCCCAGAGTCGGACACATAAAAAAAAAAAAAATCCATCCATCATCCAATCCTACGTTGCCCCATGAGGAGCGTAGGAGCCCGGAGCTAAGAAAGTTGGTCCTGGCATTTCAAATGAGAGTGACCAGCCTCACTCATCCCTGGGTGGCATTACAAGAGCAATAAACCCGAACCACCCCTTGGAAACACAAAACTCACTGAACAAACACAAACACGGCTAAAAATCAGGCTTAGCAATGGCACAGCCGAGGAAAACATAAGTGCCACAATAAACATCGCTTTATGCAGGAAAAAAACATGGCGGTGTTTTTTCATACGCATAAGAGCAATTAAACCGTAAATTCCCTTGCCAGAGTTTCCCGTCTCTCTCCACTTTTTAATTTCAACCCTTTCAGTTCAAGGACGGCTTTACCACATTAAATTCTTGCTGCCACCAAACAATTTTACCCAGCTTAAAAAAAAAAAAAAAAAAAAAAAAAAAAAAGGCATATACTGAGTCGCGACATAGGCTAAGCTCATTCTGCAAGTTCCTCATTCATATCTCCACTAGGCTGCCCTCTCTCCAACTAATAACATCCTCATTCATATCTCCACTAGGCTGCCCTCTCTCCAACTAATAACATCCTCATTCATATCTCCACTAGGCTGCCCTCTCTCCAACTAATAACATCCTCATTCATATCTCCACTAGGATGCCCTCCCTCCAACTCATAACATCATTCATATCTCCTCTAAGCTGTCCTCCCTCCAACTCACACCCTCATTCACGTCTCCAGCCCTTCACCTCATCCAGACTCTCATCTCAAAATGCGCCTTGTATAATGGCATAAAAACTCTCCTCCTGACTGTCTTCACTTGCCTATAAACTTCAAATGAAACCCTGTTGCTGAATTCTTTGACCAGCATGCAAACTTTTGAGACTAGAGGACTAAGAATGCTGGTTCTTTTTCTTTCCCCTTTTTTACTCAGGCTGTAACTTTTTGAGCTTTTTTTTTTTTTTTTTTTTTTTTTTTGCCTCAGATATAATAGTGGTTGGTTCTGAGGAGGAGGAGGAGGAGGAGGAGGAGGAGGAGGAGAGAGAGAGAGAGAGAGAGAGAGAGAGAGAGAGAGAGAGAGAGAATACGAAAATGAACATAAAAACAAGGCAAGAAAAACAGACAAAACATGAACATAGAATCACGAAACGAGGACACACGAAATGACGGCTTCATTAAAAATAATAATAATAATAATAATAATAATAAATAATAATAATAACAAAAAAGGAGACAAAAAAGGTGACGAATCACAGGCTAGGGGGAAAAAAAAGTGAGACGACGGGAAACGAGAAATTTGTGGGAAAAAACGGCAATGATAAAACTGTGGCTACAAAGTTGAAGATGCAGAGACAAAAATGGGGAAAATAGGACAAAAATACCAAATTGGGACATGATGAAAGTGTGGAAAAATAGATAAGGAGAAATAAAACACTGGTAGAAAACACGATAATGAGATATACAATATGAAGAGGAGGAAAAACAGATGAGAGAGAGAGAGAGAGAGAGAGAGAGAGAGAGAGAGAGAGAGAGAGAGACAGAGAGAGAGAGACAGACAGAAGACTGTAATAGTATGAAAAATGACAAATAAAAGCTTGGCAATAATTTCTTCCTCATTCCCAACACCCTCTCTCTCTCTCTCTCTCTCTCTCTCTCTCTCTCTCTCTCTCTCTCTCTCTCTCACAGCATGAATTAAAAAAAAAAAGCGATATCATCGTAAAGAAGCGGTCAATCTTGACAAACAAAAACTTGTCACATTCAGTTTTCACACACACACACACACACACACACACACACACACACACACACACACACACACACACACACACACAAAACTACGAAGCAGCAATTTTTCCAACAGTTGCTTGCAAACCATTAACCCTCTGACTCCTGTGACGTAAACCATTCTTTTTACTCCCCTCATCTTTTTTTTTTTTCTTTTCTTTCTTTTTAAGTTTAAGGAAGTTTCAAGACTCTGATTTATCCTTCAGTAACAATCTTTACTACCGTACTAGAGTTCCGTCCTAAATTGATTCAAACTTCTAAGAACAAAGTACATTAATAAATAACAAACAAATAAAAGGAATCTAAGGTACGTCACCACTCTGAAAAGGTTAAGATAAACTCTGGAAAACTATACAAATTAATAAACAGAAAATTTCCAAAAATATACGAAATGACAGTCAAACCGTATGCTTCATTTTTTTTTTTTTTTTAGCAGAAGATGAAGAGGAACAAAAAAATAATAATTTCATACTCTAGCTTACAGGTGTCCTCCATTCATAAAATACCTGAAAAATGGAGGGCAAATCTCTAATTTTTGACTGTCATTAATGCAACACCTGTGGTTATTAGGTATGATCAGCCTGCATCTCATACTACAGAGTGCATTTAACAACTTTATAGTGAAGGTAAAGCCCAATACCGTCCCGTGCTTTATAAATTATTGCAAAGAATTTAAAGCTTGCATTCAACATTTCAACTGAAGATCTAAGCATGTAACCCAAAGACCTGCCAATCAGCTAATCCCAGAGTGATCCAGGATGCCCTTAATGCCTCCAAGCGCTTGTATTCTTGGTGGCATAGTGAGGTTCTTAAGCACATCTTCCGTAGCAATTTAGTTTTTATACATACTTTTAATTACAGTTGTTGTATGCATAGTTTCAAGCACATTTTCCGCTGCGATTTAGTTTTTATACGTAGTTTTACCTGTCGTTCTTTTATGCATAGTTTTTTATGTCCCTGACGTTTTTATATAAATTTTAATATTACATGACATTTATTTATGTATTATTATACATAGATATGTATATATTTGATCCTTACTTTGGTTTTACTCTTGTATGACGGTAATGACCTCTGTGGTTACGCTGCTTTTTTTTTTTTTTTTTTTTTTTGGTTAATGTAATCAGGCAATCCGTAGGGAATCCCACTGCATATTACGTCAACTTGTTTACACATGTAAACTATATAGTCTTAGTATCCACTTAATTTGCAATAGTAAAATACAAGTGGATATTGAGAAGCACAGTAATGTGTTGTACAAATCGCTAATAAGCCGCTGTTACGAATATCCACATGATTTGCAATAATTAAGTACAAGTGAATATTGGGGTGAAATGTGCAGAATAAACTGCTAATGAGCTGCTGTTAGGAAGCCTCATTTACCACCTAGAATACGGCTGTCACCACTCCCTCTTCTTCCTGCCATTCCAAGCCGCCTTTCCTCGTTTACCACCATTTTCTTCTCTATCCTTTCCTCATTTACCATCATTTTCTCTATCTTTTCCTCATTTGCCATCATTTTCCTCTATCCTTTCCTCATTACCACCATTTTCTTCTCTAGCCCTCCATCTTATCTTCAGTCTTCCAATTACTCTGATACACCAAGCCTATGCAAACCCTCAGAAGACACACGGCGATATGGGGAACGAAAAACAAAAGAACCAAAGGAAGAAAAAAGAAAAATATACGAAAATTGGGAACGGTGATAAATATAACACATGACAGGAAAAAGTATATCACAAAAGGAGAAAAGAAAAGGATGGAGAGTTAACTGGAAGGGAAGAGGAAGGCATGAAAAACAATACAATCAAAACACTTGAACAAAACAGGAAAAGCGGCTACAAAAATATCACCTGAGGAAGCAAGAAAAAGAAAACAATGAAATAAGATAGGAACACAAAAGCCAAAAAATATATGATGGAAAAATTGCCCCCACTGAAATACTGGGAAGCAAAACAAAAGCTCGAAACAATAAATAAACTAATAAATAAATAACAGGAAGAAAAAGAAAAGGGTTGACCTAAATGGTGGGGAAGAAAATGGAGTAAGGGTTGACCTAAATGGTGGGGAAGAAAATGGAATAAACAAAGACTAAGAAAGGTACAGACAGGAACCAAAGCAAAAGAACAAACAAAAACACAGCTCCTGGAAACTTCACTCAAGAAAGCCAAGACAGAGGAACAAGAGTCGATAGTTAAATGCTGGGAAGAAGGAAAAGGAAAAAAAAACAGACACACAAAGTAATTACTGTGAACCAAATCAAAAGAACAGAACAGGAAAAAAGGCTCCAAGAAACCTCACCCAAGAAAGCAAGGACAGGGGAACAAAAGAGTCGACAGTTAAATGGTGGGAAGAAGGAAAAGAAAAAAATGCACACAAAGTAATTACTGTGAACCAAGACAAAAGAAAAGAACAGGAAAAAAGGCTCCAAGAAATCTCACCCAAGAAAGCAAGGAAAAAAGAACAAGAGGGTGGCGAGGTGAATGGAGAAGAAGAAGGCATAAAGAACTGAAATAAAGAAGAGGCTGGCAGCAAGGATGATAAAAGAGGCAGGAAGACATCCAATTAAAGCAAAGGTGAAGGGAAAGGCGGGGGTATACGAGACAGAGGAGAGAGTGGAGGAGAAAAGGTATGAATAACTCGGTGGAGTGATGAGAGAGAAGGAGGAAGGGGTACTAGGAGTTGTAAAAGGAAAGGAAGAGTAGAGGAAAGGAAATTGGAGCAAAAGACAAGGAATGAGTAAATGAGAGTGAAAGAGATTAGCGGAAGAGGAGGCAGGGAGAAAGTGAGGAGAAGAGATGTCGGGTAGCTAGAGGGAAGGAGAGACGGTGGAATGGCAGAAAGCAAGGAGTTGCGAAGGAGGGAGGGAGGGAGGGAGAGATGAAGGGAAGAGAATATAACTAATGAGAGAGAGAGAGAGAGAGAGTGAGTGAGGATAAAGTGGAGGAGAGAGGGGAGGAATCTTTCAAGATGTAGGAAAGGATAAGGAAGATTGATGGAAAATACGAGAGAAGGGGACAGCCAGAGGGGGAAGGAAAGGGAGGTGTAAAGAAAGAGTTTAGAGAGGAGTGCAAGTGGAGAGACGGATGGGTGAAGTTGTAAATAAGAGACAATATGGTACAGAGAAAAGCAGTAAAGTCAAGTATTGGTCAGAGAGGAGGAAAGACTGAGAGGAGAATATTGTAAGTTGTTAAAATCCAAGCACAAAATTAGCACTTATTACTGACATGACACCACTGTGGATTATTAAACTGGTCACCCATGACTTCGATGGGCTAAAGAGCCTAGCCCCGGGCCTCTACCCTCCTTTAGGGGGCAGCAGAGACTTGGATGGGTAGATGGATGGATGGATGATTCAAGGTCAAAAAAAAGTTTGCTTTAAATTTTTGCCTTAAATCTACATGAATCGTCTCATCTATTTTTTTTTTTTATTTAACCCTGAAATGCAAAACCTAGGTTTTGCAACAGTAATGCAAAACCCGGGTGAAATATACCCAATTTTTGGAAGCAATAAAATGTAACTTCTAATAAAGATTTATTAGTTCTGATACTGGGGTACAAAAGTTCAACTTTTATATTGTACATTCCCACAAAAACATCAACTTAAACTATAATATTAAAACTAAAGGCGTGACTTGAATAAACTATGTAAAATAACATAATCTTTCTTGTGACTCTCACAAAAAAATCCTTGCAATTCCTAATATTCCATTCTAAGAGTTCAGCAATGGCTCACACACACTTGAGTCCTGTGGCCCTCAGGTAGGCCCCCCATTGCTTCCATGGCCTTACTCATCAGCCTACATGAGGTTAGAAAAAAAAAAAGGTATTTTTTAGAGTATTAAAATGCTAAACCTCTGTCTAGTAGGGCCAGGGGTAAATGGTGTAGTAATATTGCTAGATGGTGTTCTTCATCTTTGGGCAATCTGTGGATGACAGCTCCACCTGAAGCCTGATGCACTGGCCAGGGTGCTCGCTTGAAAATTTACAATTGGTGGCACATCCTCGTCATCCCGGGTCCTCCTTCTTGTTGACCTGGTGGCTGGGGCAGGCGAGCCTGCCCTTGATGGGCCAGGTGTAGCAGCGTCAGCAGGGGCTGCACTTGATGGGCCAGGTGTAGCAGCGTCAGCAGGGGCTGCACTTGATGGGCCAGGTGTAGCTGTGTCAGCAGGGGCTGCACTTGATGGGCCAGGTGTAGCAGTGTCAGCACTGCACTTGATGGGCCAGGTGTACCAGTGTCAGCAGGGGCTGCACTTGATGGGCCAGGTGTAGCAATGTCAGCACTGCACTTGATGGGCCAGGTGTAGCAGTGTCAGCAGAGGCTGCACTTGATGGGCCAGGTGTAGCAGTGTCAGCAGGGGCTGCACTTGATGGGCCAGGTGTAGCAGTGTCAGCAGGGGCTGCACTTGATGGGCCAGGTGTAGCAGTGTCAGCAGGGGCTGCACTTGATGGGCCAGGTGTAGCCACCATTTATAAAAATGTTGGGTGAAAATCACCCAAATCTGCATGTACAGAGTAAACCAATAGGAGGAGGAACCGAAAACTACCACTCACAACAACATCTAAGTACGTCAGGAGACTACAGGGACACACACTACTCTCAAGCCCAAAGCCACTTAATGACTGCGTCCTGAACATGTGACTGGGAGAAATTCACCCAGGTTTTGCATTTCAGGGTTAATTACTTATGATCGTGCTATTTACTCATGACCGTGCTATGAAGACGCTCCTATTGTGCTGCCACTAGACTATTTAATTCAACTAGAAATATATCTTGTTAGGAAGAGATTAATGAAAATCGTACAGAACCCATCTGGTTTTCAAAATTTCCAAAGCTAATCAAAATCACCATAAGCAAACAAGAACGAAATTTAAAATGCCACCTGACTGAAGGGGTTATCGAGTGGAGACAATTGTTTAGATGTACTTCCGAAGAGACAACTCCCTCACAGGATGAGGGGTTAGGTAATAAATTAATAGCTTTATAAAAGAATATTTCTTTGTAGCACACATCTCCAGTTTCAAAGCAGAGAACTTTTGCTAAACATAGAGATGCTTTCCGCTTAAAAATGAGCGAATGCCATTAAAAAATTGATTGGTGATACAGTCGGCCAGAAATTCAACTTCTAAACTCCGCTAACAGTTTTATATGCATGGTTCAGCACAGTCCAACTCTAATAATTAACTCCACAAACAAAGGGCCAACTTACTCGCCGAAATGTTGCCAGCCATTTCGGAAAACTCATCGTACCGTATTTAAGGACAACTCATACTCGTTAACTGTTTATATACACCTGTCATATTATTCACCAAACACTACATAACAACTACAAATATGCCGATGCAGCTATGAAAAGGACTAAGGAAGGAATACTCTGAATCCTTTGTACGTCTGGCAAAGGGAAAACCAGCTTGCAAAAACACTCCGTAAGGACCAGAACCCAAAACGTCACCCCGTATGCCAATCCTGTACCTAACTCTCCTTAAAGCATACTCAACAAAATATACTGTCTTACACCAATTAAGCTACTTTTACATCTTAATGACCAAACTCTGAAAAGAAAATCGAGAAGAAACACACTTTAGGCTATTATTTCCTCGGTATTAATCATGAACTGTAATGATTTTTTTCAATGCAACGAAGAAGGAACCAAAGGCTACAGGCACGCAAAATTGTTCCCCCAAAGTGAATGCAAGAACAAGAGAGCCAAATTCAAGATATAGGATATCGTTCAACAAAAACTTAAATTTTACCAATGTAACTACATATCTAGCATGCAGTACTGATAATATAATTTTGGCAGTCAGTAATGTTAGTATAATTTGCTTAACCAATTCGATCCCAACAATGATCTCCAGACGATATCAAACTGTAGGAAATCTCACGTGGCGAAATGGTGTTCTAATTCATAACAAAAGGTCTCAGTAAGCTACATAAAATCGTCTGGTAGAAACAAACATGCAACTAAAAATGACGTCACCAGAATGAATATTTTATGTCCAAAACACTCACCCGAGGACGGCTGATGAATAGGTTCTTTAACCCGTCACGTCCCGAGGTTTTCCGCACCTCCGACATCCCCCAGTCCCGAGGTATTTTCGAAAACATTTTTTTTGGCTAAAACCTTCGCTTTTGGTGAGAAACATCGAAAATTCATAGAGAAATCGTTCACCTGAGGTTTAAAGTACCCAATCCAGGTAGGAGTTCCTCCTTACCTGACTGGGTTTTCTAACATGCTGGCACCAAAGAAAACGAGTTCTATGGGAGGGTAACTATTTTATCCACTCATAAACAGTATTTATTTATTTACTTGGTACGAATGTATATGTAGTATGAAAGTATATTGGTTTTCAAGCAGTAATAAAGGCATTATAAGCATTGTTTCACTCACTAACTAATCACCATACCTGACCTTTTTTTGCCACATTACCAGATCATTATTCTGGCTGTTTCTTCTTCTAATGGTATATAAACATTGTCCTCCACATTGTCATCGATTGGAGAATCACTCTGGCCCTGAATATCTTTACTAGCCAGTTCACTGGTAACAGGTCCTTTGCCAAGACAATGGCGTGAGGGGGGGGAGGGGGGAGGTTATGCGGTGTAAGGCATTGTCGCTGCTTGGCATCTTGTAGAGGAATAGAGGAAGGTGTCCCGTGTATACATACAAAAAATGACGCGCGAAAATTGAAAATTGCGCAAATTAGGGACCTTGCAATTGCACAACGTACTGGTACATCGCCGGGACTGGCAAATGCAAATCGTTGCAACGTACCCATACGTCGACGGGACGGGGCGGGTTAAACGCCTGTTCAGGTAATTGCCTCGTAATCTCCTCCACATTCCATTATTATCATGCTCCATTCGTACTTGTATTTCTCTAGGCCAGAGGTCAGCAATCCTTAACCCGCCCCGTCCCAACCACTTTTTGACCACTGGTATCCCCCAATCCCGACCATTTTTCGACCCTTTTTTTTTTTGCTAAAACTTTCGCTTTTGGTGAGAAACATTGAAAATTCATAGAGAAATCGCTCACCTGAGGTTTAAAATACTCATTACAGGTAGGAGAGCCTCCTTACCTTACTGGGTTTTCTATCAGGCTGGCACCAAAGAAAACGAGTTCTATGGGAGGATAACTATTTCACACCACTCATAAACGGTATTTATTTATTTACTGTTACGAATTTATATGTAGTACAAGAGTATATTGGTTTTCAAGCAGTAATATAGGCATTATAAGCATTGTTTCACTCACTAATACCTGACCTTTTTTTGCCACATTACCTGATCATCATTTCTAACTGTTTCTTCCTCTAATGCTATGTAAAGTTTGTCCTCCACATTGTCATTGATTGGGGAATCACTCTGGCCCTGAATTTCGTACTGCGGCATGACATGGCTATACTGGCCAGGTTACTGATAACAGGTGAATTGCTGAGACAATGGCATGCAGGGGGGGGGAGGAGGTCATGCTGGGTAAGGCAATGTCTCTGCCTGGCATCTTGTTGAGGAAGGTGTCACGTGTATACGTACCAAAAATGACTCACGAAAATTGAAAATTGTGCAAATTAGGGACCTTGCATTTTTTTTGCGTTTATGTACATCAATGGGATTGGCAGTGACAAAACGTGTGGACGTAAAAGAACGTCGACGGGACGCCGCCGGTTAAAGCTAGAAGAGCCATTTATTTTACAGTCATGAAAAATGTAGTACTCTCGGAGCCGCAATACAAAAAATTGTAGTGGGGAATCAGGGAACTGACAGGAACTGGACGAGTCAAACCTAGGACCTAACCTCTCTCTCTCTCTCTCTCTGCATAAGTTCAGCTTAGGAAAGACATGGCTTGCATTTCTAGAACTCATAACAATTGATGCCTATAGATTTTGGGATGATTTAATACGTGTAGTGGGTGGTATGCGGGATGATGAGATAGTGATTTTGGGAGGGGACTTAAATGGTCATGTAGGTGAAGCAGCCCAAGGTTATGAAGGAGTGCATGGGGGATGTGCATATGGTCTAAGGAATGCAGATGGGGAAAGGATACTCGAGTTTGGGGAGGCAACGGACATGATTGTGTGCAACACATATTTTAGGAAAAGAGACAGTAGGTTAATTACGTTTGAGTCTGGGGGAAATAGCAGTCAGATAGATTATTTTCTGGTTAGGAGGGCCGATAGGAGGTTAGTGAGGGATGTTAAAGTTATAGGAAGTGAGGAGTGTGTGCAGCAGCACAAACTATTGATTTGTGATATGGTGCTTAAAGAACAAATGATGAAAAAGAGGACTTATGTACCTAGGAGGAAAATATGGAAGCTGAAAAACCAAGTAGTAAGGGATGCCTTCTATAGCGAGTTGAGGAGAGTGGTGGCTGAACAGGGAGCTGTAGACAGAGGCGTTAATGAACAGTACAGAGCCCTCAAGAACAATTTCTTGAGAGTTACTAATGTAACATGCGGCTGGACAAGAGGACCACCAAGACATAAAGTAACTTGGTGGTGGGATGAGGGTGTAGAAGCTGCAATTAAGGAGAAAAGAAGGCTTTTCCGGGAATGGAAGAAGGGTGGTAGCAAAGAGGAATATTTGGCTGCCAAGCGTAGGGCTAGGAGAGAGGTATACAGGGCAAAGTCTGAGTCACAGAGACAATTACTTGATAACCTCAATCATGGGGAGAGGAAAAATATATTTAGGGTGGCAGGTCAGGTGAAGAGGGATAATCGGGATATCATAGGTGAGCAGTGTGTGAAGAATGATGAAGGAAGGGTAGTGGTGAACAGTGAGGATATTAAAGATGCATGGAGAGAGCATTATAACCGGTTGTTGAATGAGGAGTTTGACTGGGACAGGGAAGGTTTGGAGCCAGCAGATCCAGTGTCTGGCCCTTGGCCTTTGATTGATACTGCTACTGTGAGTGAGGCAATAGGCAGGATGAGGGTGGGGAAGGCAGCAGGTGTGTCTGGGTTGACTGCCGAAATGTTGAAGGCCTCAGGCGATATAGGGGTGAGTTTAGTCACTGACCTGATAAATAGGATTATTTATGAGTGTGTTGTCCCAGATGATTGGCTGAAGAGTGTAATTGTAAATGTGTATAAAGGGAAGGGTGATGCCCTGGAAAGAGGGAATTATAGAGGTATAAAGCTTTTAGATCAGATAATGAAGGTAATGGAGAGAGTTTTAGAAGGTATGATTAGAGAAAGAGTGAATATTGATGAGATGCAGTTTGGGTTTATGCCAGGTAGGGGGACCACTGATGCCATATTCATTGTTCGACAGCTTCAGGAAAAATATATTGGTAGGAGAAGGGATCTTTATTTTGTTTTTGTTGATTTGGAAAAGGCCTTTGACAGAGTCCCTAGAGAGGTGGTGAAGTGGGCAATGAGAAAGCTTGGCTTGGAGGAGTGGCTGGTTAGGGTGGTTATGGCCATGTATGTGGGTGCTCACACCCAGGTGAGAGTGAATGGAGATTTGAGTGATGAGTTTTCCGTGAATGTTGGTGTGCATCAGGGGTCAGTCTTGAGTCCCATGTTGTTTATCATGGTACTTGAAGCCCTTTCACGTGACTTTAGAAACGGACTCCGTGGGAGTTGTTGTATGCTGATGATTTGGTGTTGATTGCAGAGAATGAAAGGGAGGCGGAGGAAAGGTTTAGGAAGTGGAGAGATGGTATGGGGCAAAAGGGTTTAAGGGTAAATGCAGATAAAACAAAAGTGATGATATCTAGGGTTGGTGGCGGTACTGTCAAAGACGAGGGAGAGTGGCCATGTGCAGTTTGCCACAAGGGCGTGGGAAGTAATTCCATCTTGTGCGGTGTGTGTGATAAATGGGTGCATAAGAGATGTAGTGGTATCAGAGGTAGACTGCGAGATAATGCTGATTTTATGTGTACGGCGTGCCGGGTGAGCAGGTGGAGATCGTCAGACGTGAAAGAATTGAACTTGCTGGTGAATCTCTTGAGTGTGTGGAAGAGTTTTGTTATTTAGGAGACATGTTGTGTGCTGGAGGTGGGGCTGGAGCTAGCTCTGTGGCTAGGGTGAGAAGTGGTTGGAAGAAGTTCAGGGAGCTCTTGCCTCTCCTGACATTGAGGGGGCTCTCCCTACGTGCTAAGGGGTCTTTGTATGCAGCGTGTGTTAGGAGTGTAATGCTGTATGGCAGTGAGACCTGGGCAGTGAAGGAGGAAGACATTCGCCGGCTCAGACGTACAGAAATGACAATGATTAGGTGGATGTGCAGTGCGTCCCTGCGTCCAAGGCCTGGAGGGGCTGGGTTTACAATGGAAGAGTTGAGAGGTAGGATGGGACTGGAGTGTATTGGTGTTGTGATGAGGAGAGGTAGATTGAGGTGGTTTGGACATGTGGAGAGGATGGGGGATGATAGTTGGGTGAGGAAGGTGAGAAGTGTTAATATTGTGGGTGGGGTTATGAGGGGTAGACCGAGAAAGACATGGGACGAGGTCATTAAGTGTGACCTTAGGGTTAAGGGACTGAACAGGGAGGCTGCAATGGATCGTGCAGCATGGAGAGCCGCCATTAGGTGACCAAGGCCGACACATGCAAGCATGTTGGAGCCTTTAAAAACGAAACGAAACGAAACGAGATCTTTTCAAAGTCGAATTAAAAATCTAATATTGCCTTTCATGTGTTATATGATGCCTTCATTCTGAAAGAATAAATTATTATTTAAGAAGCTCCTGGAGCCGCAAAAGTGTCCTAAAAGACCCGCATGTGGCTCCTGAGCCGCAGGTTGCCGACCTCTGCTCTAGGCCATTGCAACAAGTCAGCCACAGCATTCTGAGCGTAGCTGGGTGAAGCTTTGTGCGAAGCAGGCGGTATTTTACGAATAACCACACGAGAACACACACCAATAACCACTGCTTCACCTTGACTGACGCCGAAAAGGGGGGCGGGGGGGAGGAACAGCAGGACGTATGGGTAATCACAAGAGCGTTTAAGTATTACGATATTTTTTTTGACGCTGAGATGTTCCATTGTATCACAAACTGCATAAATGTTACATGCCATAAACATTATAATATACTACCGTAGAAATGTATAACATATGCGAGTGATGTGTGAGAAGACAAGGGGGGTGAGACGCGGTTACAAAGTTGTTTTAAAATATATTTTATCTTCCACCAGGAAGATTATACTATGATTTTTCGTAATCAATAGCAACATGTGCCAAAAGCGTGAAATTAATGGATGACTTTGCAACAATATAATTATGACGTTTTGCTTAGAAGTAGAGTAGGCGGGAAGACTGGAGAAATTCAAATAAATGTTTAAAATCTTTTCATTATTCGTGACTTATGGTAATGCGAAGGGATACGATATGACGAAATGTAGGAATTATATTCACAGAGCCTATAGCATGTGACCTAAAAATTAAATGTGTAATAACTGATATATATATATATATATATATATATATATATATATATATATATATATATATATATATATATATATATATATATATATATATAAGGGGGGTATATGACTATAGTCGCGGCGCACAACTCTGAAGTTGTCATTATCGTACCCTGGCAACCTGCCATTCAGAAGTGCGACCGATTTCGTATCATCTCATACACGAATCATATTATTGTTCACTAATATATTATACACGAATATTATTATACATGAACATATTATAAACGAATCACATGTGTCGCATATTATACACAAAATCAGACGCACTTTTGAATGGTAGGTTGCCAGGGCACGATAATAACAACCTCAGAGTCACGCGCCGCAACTATAGGACACCAGTTGCTACGGGTCCACCAATCACAACGCTTCTCGCCCGGGCCTTGTTACCGCCCACCTCACTTGCCAGACGTACGATGTTCAAACGCTGCATAATCATAACAATTATGAATGGCTGGTGAAATAGGCAACAAAACTGCAGAAAAAAAGCATAAATATATATTCTTTGTCGATCATTCTGGTCAGGGGAAAGGATAAAAATAATATAACAACGGCCTAAAAAAAAATAATAATAATAATAACCTATCTATCTATCTATATACCTAGGCTGCTTCCCCCAAGGAAAGGGAGGTAGCCGAGACAGGACGACTCACTCTCCATTTACTCATCCATTCAAACACATTCATTCGCATCTTAGCCCCAAAGGGGAGAACGGACACTGCAATATAAAGTCTCTCTCTCTCTCTCTCAAGCTTTGAAAAGGAAGATAATGTATCGCAATGTTGAAGTGACTGAAATATCGCAGAACCACGGAGACAGAAACGAAACATTTAAATCCCCGGGTTATGAAAGCAATTTACTGTAAGTGACTTCTCTAATAGGCTTTAAATGGCTCCCTCGCACCAACCTAAGATAACGCGTCCCGATATCAGATGACCGTCATCTTTTGAGTTGTAATTTTCAATACGAATTTTTATTTATCATTTTTTTGTTGTTGTCGCTGCTACACAATTCAATTCAGCTCAGAGGAGGCTCTTTACCAAGACAATGTTTTGCGTGGTATTCTTGCAGCCGACAGACCTAAAAATAAATAGCTTTAATACAATAAATACAAGAATTAGACATTTACAGCATTAATTTTCACTACTAGAATCTTTTTAAATTACATCTTAAATTGTCTGGAAAGTGAAATATATACAAAAACATAATTGGATTGACTGGGTCAACTCTCGGACTTAATAAAAAAAAAAAAAAACACTTCAGTCCGATGACCTGTGTTTCTTATTATATTCTGCTAATTTCATCTCTGAGGTTTAGTGATGCATAAAGATTAATGAAAATATGATCGTGTAATTTGCAGAAACACAAATACATGCATACACAAACACATATGTAAGTAGCTCAGTCGGTAGAGAGGTGGCCTGCAGTCCTACCGGACCCAGGTTCAAATCCCCGCTGGGGCAGCGAACAGTTTAAGGATTTGAATTTCGTAAATGCAGACTTTGCTTATCTACCAGAAGACCCGCCGACATGTCGTAAAAATACCCCCGCTAATACCAATACACCAGTCCTGTATGAGACAGCCCTAGCATGTATTCAATATGGACGGTGGGTGGTAAAGCCGAAATGGTGACATGTAGAGGTGTATGAAGGACTACTGGGCCTTGGGAGCAGGCTGTGAAGCCTTTGCCCAGAGTCGGACACATAAAAAAAAAAAAAAAGTGGTTACACACACACACACACACACACACACACACACGTATCAGACACTACCGGAGCCACTCACGCCTAACAATATCTCTTCCTGTGCCTTTCATCACCGTTATCATCATCATCATCACCACCACCCAGATGCTGTAACATCAGTACAGTAATTTAACGTTCAGTCTTTGCATTTTCTTTCTGTCTGTCGGTATGTATGATTGGGTGTACTTATTCTAGTACGTACTGTATGTTGCGTCTCTCTCTCTCTCTCTCTCTCTCTCTCTCTCTCTCTCTCTCTCTCTCTCGTATTTTACCTCTGATGTTAGTGAGAAACATTCACATAATCTTCTTACAACCTGAGCAGATTTCGGGACAAAGTTTTTCTTTTGGTAATTTCATCCTTCAATTACACACCTGGTCAAAGTACTTCTCACTGCGCAGTGCCCTCGTCTGAACAGACTGAGTGAACAAATACTTGACTTACTTATGGGAACATTTCATTCTAACCTGGCCTGATTATAATATTCAAAATTACACAAGTTCCTGGTAGTGTGAAGAACGCACCAGTGGGAATGACCGCTTTGTATTAGGTCGACCCCCACTAGGTGATTGGATTTTTTTTTTTTTTTTTTTTTTTTTAACATATGATGTCACCAAGGGGAGTAGGCTGGTCATCTGCTCCTAAATGCTCAGTCTTTGGTCCCTCCCGTACACCCTTTGAGATGAAAGATGGCACAGACTTATGGTTTGCTGTGAGTTACCAAATGTTACATACTAATGAAATTTTCGGATGTCATAATGAAGCCTTTTAGGACACGACAAAGCAAATATACTGTTCTCATTCATTCATTTTTTTTTTAAGTACAAACTAAAACACAGTACCCAGATATGCAGTACGTTTTAGCGAAACTGTACACTCACACACTGGGGTCAATCACAGGCATTTCGAGTTTGATCCAAAACGATATCCTCGAGGGGTGTTCCGGCACTTGTGATAGCTTCGTTGAGTGCATTGTGGGTGGAAAGATGTGTAGCTTCACATTTATTAGCCTGTGTGTGTGTGTGTGTGTGTGTGTGTGTGTGTGTGTGACAAAGAGAGAGAGAGAGAGAGAGGTTGATGTCCTCTGAGAGGGTAACTTGGCTAATTTTGCCTTCGTCATCGCAGGTCATGCTTCCAGCAGGGAAACCACTTGTCAGGAAAAACGTTTCATAGTTTTGCTTCTTTTACCTTAGAAATTAGCACAGCGAGAGTAGTTATGTTCCTCTCACTGACTGCACATTTTCCAAAATATTTTCTTGCAGATACAGAGCTTCACACACACACACACACACACACACACACACACACACACACACACACAAATGCATCCGATCAGTTGGGTACGACTGATTTCTAAATGAGCACTATAACACATACACACACAAATGCATCCGATCAGTTGGGTACGACTGATTTCTAAATGAGCACTATAATTATCACTACGGTATCTCGGTACGGTTGATCTATCTGGCTACTGGATGAATCGCTACACAGAACTGTACCCATATTTGTAAACTCAGGCTGAAACTGATTTTATCTCACCAATAAAACCCTCCAGGTACGGCTGTAAATCTTCCACTTCGTCAAATCACGGCACTATTATAGCAAGACACGAAAAACTAAACAATTTCCTAGCAGTATAGGGAGCCAAACTTCTGCAGCTTACAACTCAAAGCACAATGATTTATTATGCTGTTACTCAAATCACCGTGACTGATTATACATCCATAATAGAAGGGCAGTTCTCTCATGCTTCCGTTGTTAAGCTGAATGACGCTCAGCTATGTGATATATATTTGGTCAAGGGTAAAATGCTGACAAGATAATATCTTTGACCTAATATGCCAGGTATATAATAAGGCACAGTTTCCTGATCTCAGAAAAAAGCTCCTCCTTGATGCGATACTAATAGAAACAGCGGGCGTAGGCAAAAGTGAAATTTTTTTTTTTTTTTTTTTTCCATCAACTGCTGCTGAATGTATACACGGAAAAATTATCGATATTTTCTGCAAGAACTGTTTATCACCGTAGCTACCTTGTATGTGTCTTAATGCAGTTTTTGTACCACAATTGCAGAAGGACACTACTTACCTACAAAAACAAAAGGATTAAAATAATACGATTACACAAAAATATTATACGAACACATAGCCTACATTAATAATATATGTAAAATAAAAGTAACAATTGTATTAATAAAGGTCTCCTATTTCCTATCTCCAGTAATCAAAATCCAAGGTGAGAAGCTTTTTTTTTTTTTTTTTTTTTTTTTTGTGAGAGAGAGAGAGAGAGAGAGAGAGAGAGAGAGAGAGAGAGAGAGAATCCTTATTCGATGAAATCCAGAAGGCAATCCTAGCTAAGAGAAGACTTAGTTACAAGACGCATTAGTTAAGAAAAATCCTAGTTGAGAGAGTTTAATTGAGAGAAATTTTAACAAATAAATCTCACATGAAAAAAAATCTTACAAGAAAATCCATTAACTTCTTCAGGATACAAAAAATATTAACTATTGGTTGGGTGGCTTGCTGTCGTCAAAAAGTTTAGGACAATTCATGGAGATGGAGATGAATATTTTTTATTTATTTATTTTCAAGAGGAGGGAGTAATCATTAAATCAAACCTCTCCAGTTCTCAATACCTCTCCCTTAGTTGAGCAATATCGTCTGTAGATATCAGGAATAAAATATACGCCTTATGTGTGAAGGGGTTAAGGCGTAATAAGCAATAACGCTCATTCACAACACTTACAGGCTTCCTTTTCCGCTATACACATTCATCGCTCACACCAACATTTAAGCCCTTCCTCCTATTTCTCTCTTCTCTCTCATCATCACACGCCAAAACACTGTATCAAATTTACATACCGTACCATTTACATAATGAAATTTCTATCCCAATTATTGGTTTCCGCTGAAGAAATGCATTTTTACGACAGTGGACGCACTTTACGGCGCCACCCAACCCCAGCCAAAGCACACAGGACACCGTATTTATCCCCTGAGAGGCCGAGTGGGTTGTGTGTCCCTGCAGTAAGCCTCCTGACCTAAGTTCGATCCCACCTGAGGCCGAATATACCACCAGAAGTCAGTTTTTGCTACTTCCAGCCGAGGTTACTCAGGGAAGGGAGATGTCACGTACCGAAAGGGCTAATTAAGGCTGCATCCCACTCCTTGCGTTCCAAAAGTCTATCCTCACGAGAATAAAATAGTCAGATGGCAAAAGAGTTACATAAAAATTACGTCCTTGGGCTGCAGAAAGATGGCAGTGTCTCCTTTCACGTACTGTCAGATGTTGGTACGCTGTCGATGCTCCATCCATGACAGATTCTCACGCTCACGAACTCAGTCACTACAACACAGCTTCCATATGCACTCTCTCACTCTGCACTCCAAAAGCCTTTTATAGCTGTGCGTCGATCAATGGGTGGGGTGGTTTATTAATTATCTAGTTTAAAATATATATATATATATATATATATATATATATATATATATATATATATATATATATATATATATATATATATATATATATATGGTGAATGAGTTTCCCTTCACGACCTGTATACCACGACTTCACTGTGTATACCAGAGCAGCCCGTCGATGCCAAAGGAGTGTATACTGTCCGCTGCAATACATACACACATATGTAATTACACATACACACACCCTCAAGAGACACTGAAGCCAGTTTCATATTCCTTTTCCAGCCAATCGATTTATTTATCTTGGGTGATACATATTACGATTTATGAGGCTTTCTTTTTACAAGACTACAATTTATTCCAATTTAGGGCAACATCCAACTACTGAAGGGGTTAGGGAAGGCTATACATAATAAACTGTGAAGACTAAACTAAATGAAATCGTTTAGAGGCAGAAAAAAAATCAAAAGCGTGATCGTACTGACAAGGTAAATGCGGTAGCCGAGAGGCAGCAACTTTACACTTTAATTCGAACAACCCCATACGATTTCATTCAACCGAAGAGAACCAATCTCCTCTACAGGGTTAATTGTAATCTTACGTTTAGGAAAATGGTGAACTTTATCATATCTGTTCCCTCAGCTTACAAAATTAATTCTAAAATGAGAATTGCGAAATTTGCAACCTTGCAGCGATCAACTTCTTTTGTTACTTTTTTTTTTTTTTTTTAATGCGAGGAAGAAGGAACCAACGGCCATGAGCCCGCAGTAACAGTTCCCTCAAAGGGAAAAACAAAATACAATAGAGAGCCAAATTCAAGATCCGATCATTTTGAGATGCCTGGACACACTGCGTTTGAAAGACTGGAGATCATAGGCAGCAGGAAATACAGACAGAGGGAGACAGTTCCAGAGCTGACCTGTTGCATAAATGAAAGACTGGGAGTAACGGTTAACTCTTGCATTAGAGAGTTGGACAGAAAAGGGATGAGAGTTTGCTGCCAGACGGGTGCTACGCGCCTCGTCGTAGAGGTGGAGGAATGCAAGCAGACAGTTCAGAGGAGCAGTGACCATTAAAGTAGCGATAGAAAAGAGATAAAGATGCAACAGTGCGGCGAAGAGACAGAGGTTGAAGGGAGTCGGTAAGAGGAGGAGAGTTAATGAGACGAAAAGCCTTTGACTCCACCCTATTGAGAAGAGCTGTATGTGGGGAGCCTCCCCACACATGAGAGTTGTACTCCACACAGGGGCGGATAAAACTCCTGTATAGAGTCAACAATTGTGCAGGGGTAAAGAAAGAGCGGAGTCGGCTTAGCACACCCAATCTCTTGGAAGCAGATTTTACAAGAGATGTAATATTATCTTTCCAAGATAAGTCCCAAGTAAATGAAACCCCAAGCATGTTCAAGGATGATGCAGGATTAAGCTGAATATTATTAAACATTAGTGGGTATACCTGTGGATGATTTTGTCGGGTTGATAGGTGTAGGAACTGAGTCTTAGATGCATTAAAAACAACCATATTATTTTTACCCCAGTCAGAGATACGAGCCAAGTCAGACATTAGGTGTGCCATAGCCTCATCCCTTGTTTGTTGAAGTAACTGTTGAGATGGGCGTTGCGGGAACCGAATGGAAAGGTGAAGGGTGGAGTCATCAGCGTATGAGTGGATAGGGTTAGATGTACAGCTTAGAAGATCATTGATGAATAAAAGGAAGAGAGTTGGTGATAGGACAGAGCCCTTAGGAACACCACTGTTGATAGATCTAGGAGAAGAACGATGGCCGTCTACAACAGCGGCTATAGAACGACCAGAAAGGAAGCTAGCGATGAAGGCACAGATAGAAGGATAGAAACCGTAGGAGGGCAGTTTGGAAATTAAAGATTTATGCCAGACTCGATCGAAAGCCTTTGAGATGTCAAGTGCAATGGCAAAGCTTTCGCCAAAGTCCCGAAAGGAGGATGACCAGGAGTCTGAAAGGTAGGTGAGAAGATCGCCAGTGGAGCGTCCCTGACGGAATCCGTACTGACGATCGGAAAGAAGGTTGTGATAGGAAAGATGCCTTAAAATTTTTCTATTGAGAATTGACTCGAAAACTTTTGAAATACAGGACGTTAAAGCAATTGGACGATAGTTGGAGGGTTGGGAGTGGTCACCCTTCTTTGGGACTGGCTGAATGAAAGCAAACTTCCAGCAAGAAAGAAAGGTACAAGTTGACAGACAAAGGCGAAAGAGTTTGCCTAGGCAGGGTGTAAGCACAGAAGCACAGTTCTTGAGAACAACAGGAGGGACCCCATCAGGCCCATATGCCTTGTTAGTACTGAGGCCAGTGATGGCAGAAAATACATCAACTGAAGAAATTTTAATGTCAGCCATGAGGAAGTCAGAGGGGGGAAGTGATGGAGGAACAGCACGCGTGTAAAGAGGTTATCAACATAGCCTTCGCTGACTCTATTACCAAAAGAAAGCCATTTCTAGGTTACGTAAAATCGTGCAGAGTGGCAAGAACGAAATAAAGTGAAGTTAAAGGAAAAGGAAAGGCTAGTTTTATTATGTGCTTCGTAAAAAAGTAGTGAGCATATAATATCCACAGTGTGCGTTACCAGTTTTCGCCATTAAAAATGAGAGAGGGGTGTGTGAGCTGGGAGCAGGGCAGTGAAGTGGTGGGGGACAGGGCGACATGGAAGCGATTTGTTTGTGGTCACCCCTTCTGGGATTAAGGCGTCTAGCAATAAACAGAGATAGATAGTTTCTTTAGCAGTTAAATGGAAATGAGTACAATTAACAGTATGATTTAAGTCCGTAACTACTACAGGCCGAGGACGTCTTCATTATTACATTCTTGCTACCGTCAGACGATTTTATTCAGCTTTCGAGAGTGCCGTAACAGTGAAGGGGTTAACCCATTTGCGACCAGTGTCCTGAATACAGGACGGAACTGGTCGATTTAAAAGTAAATAACACGGGCAACCCAGGGGTAGGGATCTATCATCTTCGCGAATATGAGCCGACAGGCGGAGGGCGGTACGCTTAGTGCCTTTCCAAAAATCCCTCACACAGCAGCACTGGGCACTAATGGGTAAAGAAATGTTATATATAATCACTCAGGTTCGAAACGTTTCTCACATGTCTCATGAATTGCCGAGTTAGCATTAAGACAGTAAACTAATTCATCCCACCGTAGTGAAAGCGTTTATATATATATATATATATATATATATATATATATATATATATATATATATATATATATATATCTATCTCTATATATATTGTGACGGAACAAAGAAAGAAAATGTACACTTTAAGTGAGAATACTAAAAATCACTACTGTCCCGTAAAGTTCCAGGTTCAAAACAAAAGAGTTAGGTAAAATTACAAGTTAAAGTTTAATCCTCAAACTAACAACAAAACATTCAGGACTCATAAGGATAATGTAATGGCAAAAAACAGGTTAAATATATGGTTAACTGCAATAGCCTCTATTAACACGTAATTAGCAAGAGTAAATTTATCTAAGTCAGCCCTGATAAAATGAAAATACACTGGGTAATGCTCAGTTAATGCAAGATAAATTATTACAGATACAAAATATTATTAATAATTGGCTGACACAAAACCTTACATTAATCACAAAAACCTTACTAGGCCTACGAATTAACACCTTATGCTACACAGTACAAGAAAAAATGCAATAACACTTACAATCAAATTACACAGCTGCTAGATGGTTGGAGACTTCCTGAGCACTCACAATAATAACTGTACAGGGGAGGACAGAGATGTGAACAAAATAAGGAGTAGATCTAAGTGGCAACTAATGTAGAGACTGAGCTCATTATATAGGGGCCGGCAGAGCCTGATACAACTTGTAAGAAGGACGCGCAAATGAAGCCATGGGGACAAAGAGTTGAAAATCCTGCTCTGAACAACAGAAAGAACGACTTACTCTACTATAAGGGAGGAGGGGGGGAGTGAGGTAGAACACGCTCGTGATCAAACATGCAGCATACTGTACGTTAGAATTACACAAAGGATGATGAAATCATAGGCTATGTAACAATATATATATATATATATATATATATATATATATATATATATATATATATATATATATATATATATATAATGCCTGTAAAGTGAGTTTCCAAATTCTGGCACGAAATGTACGAGCTGTTGAGCAGAGTAGGACGAAATTTGCATTAAACATTCAGGTTAACCCCCTCAGACGACCAATAAAAAGAGAAGAAGAAGAAAAAAAAAAAAAAAAAGCTGTCCCAGTTCCTCCATTTTCCTCTATCTCTCCAAATATAAAACGAGAGATTTTTGGTCCGTTCTGAAACCAGATGAAGTGGAAGATGAAAAATACTAAATTCCAACAACAGAAAATTGCAGATGCTAACTGCTTTGAAAGTCTAGACTATATTATTGAAACTTTATGAAACTCTGTTATCAAACTACTGAAACAACGAAATGCAAGCTGGGGAATATTACGAATCTCCAATCTTAAAACAATAAAGAAAAAAAAAGAAATAGGTTACACGCTGAAGCTTTTTAAGAGGTTGGGACATGCTGAAACTTTTTTTTTTTTTTTTTTCAGGTTAAGTATTATGGGAATTTGACCTTTTCTGCAACTGAAAGGACTGTGAGAGGGGACACTGTAAGTAGTATTGCGTTTCAAAAGGTCAGGCAATGGTGCTGCAAACGAAAGAACGTTTTAGACGCAAAACTTTACGAAATGCCGTGTTATGAAGAACCAGATTACCGGGTCTGTAACCAAAACGTTACGAACAGTAAGACAGGAACTTTATTAAGTACATTATTTACAGTACTGAAACACAACGAACGTGGAAACTATACGAATGACAAATAATGCAAAAAATTCCATTATAATTAGAAACCAAACGAGCTGTAAGACAGATAACTTTAGGTCGCAGAAAGACTTATAAACCAATCGAACTGTGAGATGGAAAATTATATGACTACCAAATACAGCGAGGGATTGTGTTATAAGCTGAAACCAAAAGAAATTAAACAGAGAAAACATCAAGTATTGCAATGGACTAGAACGCTGGTACATACTGAAATTAAACGAATTTTGTAGAAGACATTACCAAATCCCCACTGATGCAAATAATTAGACCGATATATAAAGAAACTGAAGACTCTTATGATATAACTATGATCTGTCTGCTTGCATCCTTCCACCTCTACGACGGGCGCGTAGCACCCGTCTAGCAACAAACTTTCATCCCTTTTCTGTCCAACTCTCTAATGCAAGAGTTAACCGTTACTCCCAGTCTTTCATTTATGCAACAGGTCAACTCTGGAACTGTCTCCCTCTGTCTGTATTTCCTACTTCCTATGATCTTATGATCTCCAGTCTTTCAAACGCAGTGTGTCCAGGCATCTCGAACTGAATGGATCTTGAATGTGGCTCTTCTTAGTACTGTTTTTGTTTTTTTCTTGGAAGGAGCGTTCATGCGGGCTCAGCCTTTGGTTCCTTCTTCCTTGCATATATATATATATATATATATATATATATATATATATATATATATATATATATATATATATATATAAAACGGCAGACCTTCGATAGATTTTATAGTACTAAAACTGAGGAGATAAGATATATATATTTAAGTGGGAAAAAAAAATACATACACATAATATCCGACTCTGGGCATAGATTATACAGTCCGCTGTCTGAGGCATCTGAGGGCCAGCAGTCCTACTAAGAGTCACTCACTTCCATTTTTTTTTTTTTTTTTTAACATGATGAACAGAGGAAGGATAAACACATTAAATTTTAAAAAAATAATAATCCATACACCAGGTTGCAGGTGTCCTCCATTCATAAATAATCTGTAACAATTGGACTTGAACTTCTGTAGGTTGAAGTTTGGGGAGAATCTATTCTGGGGAAGCGAGTTCCAAAGGGATGAAGTTTGGGAAATAAAAGAATTTTGATATTAAAAGTTCTGCAATATGGCAAAGTGGCAGTTCAGTCATGGGTTATATGTCAAAACTGTCACGTTTTCGGTGCTCATATCCACAGTCCATAAGAAATACAGGTTACGGTTGTCTCATTCAGAGCTGGTCCAATGGCAATACAGGGGATTTATTTATTACGTTTGTGATATATCGGTGGGGTTTGTGGAAGGTCAATAACGTGTGTTTTAATGAAACTGAGTAATTAAACTGTTCCCTGCTGCAGACTTCAACTGAACTGGCCTACTTTCAGGCATCGGATCATTTCAAGATCTAACATCTAAAGAGAAGTGTGTGTGTGTGTGTGTGTGTGTGTGTGTGTGTGTGTGTGTGTGTGTGTGTGTGTGTGTGTGTGTGTGTGTGTGTGTGTGTGTGTGTGTGTGTGTGTGTGTGTGTGTGTGTGCTACCATTTTTTTTTCTTACTTAGGGAAACGGAGTTCTACACAGTGACAGACCTACTTCTCGATTAAGTGTTAGGATGTGGCCAATGGAGATCCTATGTACATCCGTTACGGTGAGAAGGGGCCAAAAGTCACCCTCCTATATAACGTAAATTTCCTGTAAACATAAGTAGACTTGCTGGAGAGGCTGGTGTAGATGGGTAGATGGTGTAGTTGGGTTGGTGGTGTAGTTGGGTGGCTGATGTAGGTGGGTGGTGTAGTTGGGAGGGTTTTCAAACTTAGGACAACAAAATATGGCAAACTGGTAGACCTCCACCCCGATCAATCTTCTTCCCTTTATTGTTTTTAAGAGACTTTAAGTACCAATAATGTTTCAATCAGTTCCACGCAAGGCTACTCAGGTGCAATGTGCTGACTAAATCGCTACGTATGAGTTGTTACGTATTATCTAAAGCCCAAATGACGGCCCTGACTCATGACGGTATCCATTTCTGCCTTTCTACTTTTAAAGGCTCAGCACTGTGCACTGTATATTCATACATCTCCCTCTCTCTCTCTCTCTCTCTCTCTCTCTCAATTACCAGCACCCATGTATTGAGTCGCCAGAGTATATACGCGCAGACCCCAACATAAATAAGAGAGTTGTGACGCAGTCGAGGCTCGTATCGCAAAATGATATATGAAAAATTCTCTCCGGGTCAAAGGGATGGTTTGGGAGTGTTATTGCGACGAGAGAGAGAGAGAGAGAGAGAGAGAGAGAGAGAGAGAGAGAGAGAGAGAGAAAGAGAGAGAGAGAGAGTCAACCACGAGGAGAACCTAATGGATAGATTGTCCCCCCCCCCCACCACCACACACATACATCCTCCTCTTCTCAATTTCTCTCAGCACTTTATTGTCTCGCTCGTTGTTTCCCTCGCTCCCTGCCTATTTTTTCCCTCCCTTCCTGGAGACAGAGAGAGGGAAGAGATAGGGAGGGAAGGAACAAGGAAACAAGCAACGATGTGCTGTATGAAAATCGAGAGAAGGGGGACGTTGTGTGTGTGTGTGTGTGTGTGTGTGTGTGTGTGTGTGTGTGTGTGTGTGTGTTGGGTAGAGTAGGAAAACTCACTCACCTTCCATTCCTGTTGTCCACCTGGTTAAAAACTCTCTCTCTCTCTCTCTCTCTCTCTCTCTCTCTCTCTCTCTCTCTCTCTCTCTCTCTCTCTCTCTCTCTCTCTCTCTCTCTCTCTCCGTGCACTAACCTTATGTTTTAATATCACTACCCGACTCTCTGGTTAGCACACCTTTAAGGCCATTTCCATTATTAATTAATGTTGTGATGGCAATAATAAAAATCATAATCATAATAATAGTAATCAATCAATCAATCAATCATTTCCTGTGGCACCCTCGGGGATGCATAGGGCCTCGATGAACTCACACCACCACATCCTATCTTGTGCTAACTCCTCAAGATCTCCCCAACACTCATCTCCAGCTTCCCGTCTCATTGTCCTCACCCACGTCTCTTTTGGCCTTCCTCTACCTCTCCTACCAAGTGCCACCCACCCTGGTGTACCTCGTACTATTCCCTGTCTCCTATACACATGTCCTAGCCACTTCCATCGTGAGAATCTAACATATTCATCGATCGGCTGCACTCCCGTTATTTCTCTAATTCTACTATTTGGGATCCTTTCCCACCACTTAACTCCTAATATTCTTCTAAGTGCTTTATTTTCAAACACCAAGAATTTATTTTCCATAGTCACTGTGCTGTACCAAGACTCGTGTCCATAAATTAAGATACTCCTAACCATTACCTTATAAAGTTTGATTTTTGTATGCACAGAAAATTTTTTATTATTCCAAATATTTTTAAGCATTCCCATTGCCTGATTAGCCTTCTTTAACCTTTCCTCGAATTCAAAGTTCAAAGAACCATCCTTGGCTAAATAAGTACCTAAATATTTAAACCTATCAACTTGCTTTACAACCATACCTCCAATTACATATTCCTGTGCATTTTCCATATTCATATTGATTATTTCAGTTTTTCCACAATTAATAACCAAACCCACCTTGCGACCTTCACTCACCAAACAGTCCAACACTCTCTGCATCTCTTCTGGCCCATCACAAATCAAAACTATATCATCTGCATAATCTAAATCCAAAAGTTTCCTGTTCTCTCCTCAAAGTATACCTGCACCGGTTTCTGTTCCAACGCGTTTCATAATGTAATCAATGACCAATATAAATAGTAAAGGCGATAGAACACCACCTTGAATTACTCCGGACTTGACTTCAAACGAATCACTCAGACAACCATCAACCATCACTTTACAAAATGTGTCCTCATGCATGTTCATAATGACCCTCACAAACTCCTCTGGTATTCCATAATGTCTCATGATCTTCCCCATAGTCTCTCTCGAAACACTATCAAAAGCCTTTTCAAAATCAAAAAAACAAAGACTTAACGGTACTCTCATTTCATTAACTTGCTGCATCAAATGCCTAACTATAAAGATATGATCATTGCAACCACGTCCCTTTCTAAAACCAGCCTGTTCATCCCTCAGAATACCCTCAACCACCGGCTCCAACCTATTTAACAACACTCTACTGAAAACTTTCAAAGCTATCGGTGACAAAGAGATTCTCCTCCAATTACCACATTCACTCAGGTCTCCCTTCTTCGGAATTTTAACAATTACACCATTCTTCCAAACTGATGGTAGTAACCCCGTCACCCATATCTTATTGAATAGCTTGGTCAAGATCATTATTAATCTATCCCACTCCACTTTAAACATTTCCGGAAATAAACCATCCTCCCCTGGTGCCTTATTATTCTTTAACTGTTTTACTGCTTTCTCCACTTCTGCAAGCCTCAACTCTCCTGTTTCTATATTTAAATCTTCCTGAGCAGACGGTATATCCTCTTCTGGTGGTATTGGTCTATTAAGAACTGTCTCAAAATGCTCTTTCCATCTATTTTTAATATCTCCATCTTTGGTCAATAAATTTCCTTCCCTGTCTCTAACTGGTATTTCCTTGCGTTTACCTGCATTACCACTCAGTTCTCTAATCGATTCATATGCTATTCTTTGACTCTGTCCATCATTTTTGTTTATTAAGATTTCAGTCTCTGCAACCTTTTCATCCACACATCTTTTATCTCTCCTAGCTAACCTTCTTACTTCTGAATTCAAACTCCAGTACGCAGCTCTTGCTAATTCAATCTCTCGTTCATCAACGCATTGCATCTCACTCCTCAATTTAGCCTCACCTCTCCTTTTTATCATATCCCACGTTTCCTCTGATATCCATTTCTTTCTCCTGAATCTATGTCTCCTTCCAATCGTACATTCAGCAGTCTCATGCAAAACTTTGTTCACATCCTCCCACATCTCATCTACACTTCTCTCCCCCTCTTCCAACGTTTCCAACACCAAAAACCTATTTCTGCATTCTAATCTGAATTCCTCCTTTTCTTCTCCTTCCCTTCTAAGCTTAACAATATCGTATCTACCAACACCAGATTTTTCCTTCTTCTGATTTTTAAGTTTAAACCTCATTTTTGCAATGCTGAGTTGATGGTCACTACCAATATCCGCTCTCTGTTTAACATGAATATCTAGCAGAGAACTTCTATGCCTCCTACTGACAGCGATGTGATCAATCTGATTTTTATATTTTCCACACGGCGACACCCAAGTTGTCTTGTGTATATTGCAATGCTGAAAGAGTGTGCCCCCGATGACTAAGTCATTTGCTAGACAGAAGCTTCCAAACCTCACTCCGTTTTCACTCATCCTACTACCAACTCCCATCTTACCCATACATGCCTCAAATCCCTCATTTGAGCAGCCCATTACTGCATTAAAGTCTCCAACGCAGATCAAAACATCATGTCTAGGTACCCTTCCTACTCCTTCTTGCAACTTTTCATAAAATGTGTCTTTCCTTTCATCGAGTGCATCATTAGTAGGTGCATAACACACAAACAGACTGATGTTGCCATGATTTGATTTAAACCGTGCGTATAACAATCGCTCATCTATAGGATCCCACTCACATAATGCCTTATTTGCCTTACAACCCAGCAACAATCCTACTCCCTGATAATGCATTCCATCCTGTCGGCCAGATATCAATAAACGTATACCATCCTCCAAATCCAACTTATCAACTCCAGTTAATCTAGTTTCTGTCAGAGCACAAATATCAAGTCCATAATTTTGAAAAACCTTCACTAACTCATCGATTTTACCGTCATGATTTAGCGTTCTCACATTCCAGTTACCAATTTTAATTGTATTTTTTGCATTAACAAATGAATTAGATTGTAATTGAGGCAACCGTGAGATTCTTAGCACCCCCTGCCCATTTAAGGGCTGCACGGGACTGGGGGCCAATATTGTTCTTTCAGAGTCCATCAAGGTTTCTTTGGCTAACTTCCTGAACACCTCGCCAACGTGTTGCAGTCGCAGTAGGCAGCTAACTTGCCTGATTGCCCACACCCGAAAGACCCAGCTATGCTGTAGCCAGTCACGTGCCGGCATGCTTCCCAGCCATTTCACTCTCAAGGAGTTCCTCTGCCTGAGAAAGCAACCACCCCTCTGCTCCCGAGGGCTTTTGATCTGTGTAGGTAGAGGGCGATCACTCCCTCACTAGCCATATACAGTGTATATACAGTGTATAGGCTATTATTATTATTATTATATAGTGCTATGTCATATTGGTCATCACCATCACTTTCATCGTCGTCGTTGTCATCGTCAGTAGTAGTACCGGTGATGGTGGCGATGATGGTGGTGGTGGTGGTGGTGGTAGAAGTAGTAGTAGTAGTAGTAATAGCAGTAATAATAGTAGTAGTAGCAGTAGTAGTAGTAGCAGTAGTAGTAGTAGTAGTAGTAGTAGTAGTAGTAGTAGTAGTAGTAGTAGTTGTTGTTGTTGTATTAGATATAGTGTTGGTGTTGGAAGTTTCAGTGAGGTAGGAGAGGAACCATTCCAATCACAAGGGAATAATTATATTACCAGTGGTGATGGGGTATTGGCAGTGTTGTGGTGGTGGCGTTGGTGGTGTGGTAATGGTGTGGTGTGGGGGAGTAGGTGTAGTGGTGGTAGTGGTGTGGTGGATTTGATGTGGTGAATAAGATGGAGTGTGATACGTGTGATGGTATTGTGGTAAGGGTGTTGGCAGTAATGGTTGTCGTGAGGTGGAATAGGAGTTGCGACGGTGTGTTGAAAATGTGGTGGACTGTGGTGATGGTGGTTGTGGTGTAGTAGACTGGGTATGGTGTTGGTAATGTGGTGGTGGTGGTTGTGGTGTAGGAGACTGGGTGTGGTGTTGGTAGTGTGGTGGGTTGTGGTGGTGGTGACTGTGGTGCACCAATCTGGATGTGGTGTTTGTAATGTGGTGGGTTGTGGTGTAGTAGACTGCGTGTGGTGTTGGTAGTGTGGTGGGTTGTGGTGGTTGCGGTTGGGCGTGGTGGGATAAGGTCTTGCGCAGTCGTCTGACCGATGATTTTTGACATTTTTTTTTTTTTTTATGTGTCCGACTCTAGGCATAGGCTTCACAGCCTGCTCTCAAGGCCCAGTAGTCCTCCTACATGCCATACACGTCTACATGTCACCACTTCGGCGCTAACACCCACCGTCCATATTGAATACATGCTAGGGCTGTCTCATACAGGACTGGTGTATTGGTGGTAGCGGGGGTATTTTTACGACATGTCAGCGGGTCTTCTGGTAGATCAGTAAAGTTTGATTTTATGAAATTCAAATCTTTAAACTGTTCCCTGCCCCAGCAGGGAATTTGAACCCGGGTCCGGCAGGACTGCAGGCCACCTCTCTACCGATCGAGCCACCGCCTCCCCCTGACATACAGACATTCAGCCGATGGATGGATGACTGACCGAACGATGATTTGACCGAGAGACATTACGACTTACCGGAATTGTCGCCGACACGACGTTAAGCCGATCGGACTGTTGGCTGAAAGAAACTATTTGGTGGCGGTGCGGGGGGGGGGGGGGCGTTAAATTATTATGAAGGTTGAGTCTGGCGGAAAATGGTCGAGAGGGTGCTGTGGTGGTGATGGTTACTGGTATCTTGGAGTGAGGGTATGGTCGAAAGTATGTTGTGACTGTGGTGGTGGTGGTGGTATTTGGTGTGGTGGAGTGTGGGTTTTTTTGTTGAATGTGTTGTGACTGTGGTGGTGGTGATGGTCATTGTTGTGGTGGAGGTCTGATAAATTTGTGGTAGCTGTGGTACTGATTACAAGGGTAATGAATTATTCTCTAGTTCGTAGGAAGGTTCTGGCAACTGGTCGTTATAGCATTTCTTGTCGACCACTCAAAATATAGATCAGATTTCCCTTTATAAAGTAAACATCGTTCTAATTCACAGAGCTATACATATACAGTATAGAAAAGTAAATGAAAAAAAATACATGAAGTATTTCGAGGCATACTAATCAACAATATTAAAAAAAATAAAAAATTATACACTGGCAATGACATTCCAGTGAGGTAATATACAGAGGCAATTCAGACTAGGGGGTGCACAACAAACCCAGATTTCTGCCATTCGATCAGCAGTGGAAGGAAGTTTGGCTGTCAACCCAGTCCACTTTGGCATCACGAAATACTGAGGTTGTCAAGTGGAAGGGCCATTGTGGAAAATATTCTCGTCGTTTCGGGAGGCTGCCTAACACATCTTCCTTACGAGCTTATTTCTGTCAATGGCGCACTAACACTCTCAGGCTCCTATACCCACTCATAAAATTATACTAAACTCTTCATTCTGGTAACGTAATAGTTTATTCCTGCTGGTTTCGGACGCTTTTATTCTGTTTAGGAGAGAATTTTCGAATAGGAAGGGAATTGATATAGCCTGAATCAACTTCTTGCACAGTAAAGACAAATGAAAGTTTTAAAAATTCTTTGGTGGTCAGGTGAATAAACATGAAAAACACGTAATCGCAGGGAAGGGGTTAAGAGGATGGATGAAAATAACTTATTTCATTTTGCGTTAACAAGGATATACAGTATGTCAATCTGGTGCCTCTCTCTTCCCCCCGTCCACACTACCCAACCAGCCACCTTTCAACGTTACCTATAGGTTTTTCACGTTAACTTGGCCCAGATTTTCGTTCTTGTGTAGTTTATTTCATGCAATTCAATGGCAGAAAAACAAAATACTAGGGTTCTACGTCCATCCACAGCACTTCTTCGCATCATAATCTAGTCTGACTCTAATGTTACAACTCAGCTATTAAGATGGAGAGACGGTAGTTTTAGGCCTGTTGGCGTGAAAATGTTCGAGCAGCCTTACCCCCCTCCTGTGAATGACCTTACAGCTTTCAGGGGGATTATCTGCCGGGAAATAATGTGATAAATTAATAATGAAGATAATTGCTGTTCTGTTTAACTTACTAATAAAGGTGTGTGACAGGCAGAGGCTTCACATAAGACATGCCATCTCTCAGCACCCCCCAGATAACACATGCCACCCCTCAACACACACCTAGATAGCTCATGCCACCCCTCAACACCCCCAGATAACACATGCCACCTCTCAGCACACACCCCGATAACACATGCCACCTCTCAACACCCCCTCAGATAACACATGCCACCCCTCAACACACCCCCAGATAACACATGCCACCTCTCAACAAACCCCCAGATAACACATGCCACCTCTCAACACACCCCCAGATAACACATGCCACCTCTCAACACACCCCCAGATAACACATGCCACCTCTCAACACACCCCCAGATAACACATGCCACCCCTCAACACACTCCAATAACACATGCCACCCCTCAACAAACCCCCAGATAACACATGCCACCCCTCAACACTCCCCAAATAACACATGCCACCCCTAAACACATCCCCAGATAATACATGCCACCCCTCAACACCCCCCCAGATAACACATGCCACCCCTCAACACCCCCCCCAGATAACACATGCCACCCCTCAACACACCCCCAGATAACACATCCCACTCCTCAACACCCCCCCCCAAATAACACATGCCACCCCTCAACACTCCCCAAATAACACATGCCACCCCTAAACACACCCCCAGATAACACATGCCACTCCTCAACACCCCCCAAGATAACACATGCCACCCCTCAACACACCCCCAGATAACACATGCCACTCCTCAACACCCCCCCCCCCCAGATAACACATGCCACCCCTCAACACTCCCCAAATAACACATGCCACCCCTAAACACACCCCCAGATAACACATGCCACCCCTCAACACCCCCCCAGATAACACATGCCACCCCTCAACACACCCAGACAACACATGCCACCCATCAACCCTCCCAGATAACACATGCCACCCTTCAACACTACCCCAGATAAGAGATGCAGCCCTTAGCACTCCCCATTCGCCGAACCCTCTCCACCCCTCCTGTGAGTGGCGTGATGGTTCCCAGGGGAGTTATCGGCCGTAAAGAATGTAAGAAATTAAGTTGGGGTTGGGGCTGCACATATTTGTGTTGGTGGCGCAATTAGGGTGAGTGTGTAACGGAGAAGGGTTCCCAGTCAATGAAGGTCAGATTACAAGTGCCTTTGAGATTTTTTAACATCTATTCACCACTTCGAGGGTACATTTCAATAACGTCTTCTGTGTTACGGGTACAAATAACGTCGATACTTAAACAATATAAATAGCATACTAGAAAACGCTTCAATAAAATTAACATACTAGAAATTTCTTACGTGCAATATGGCAATCAAGATGAAGCATCAGAGAGTGCAACACCCACGTCCACCTGTTGGTCTAATGGCCCAACACGTGACTTTATCTTGCGTCCTTGACCCACGAGAGTGCTCTAAAAAAAAAAAAAAAAAAAATCACTTCATCCTTGCCTGACCCTTAACACTTTCACAATTTGGTGAAAATGAGATCTAAACTGTTCGAGTTGATCTTGTCCTATGGCCTTGACTTTTCCTTGTGACCTTGGTATTTGACTATTTGTTCTGAAAATCACATCCCTTTATTTTTGCCTTACCTTGAACGTTGCTTCAGAGTTTGCTCTCAGTCGGACAAAAACTGGTAGGCTAAGTCGATCTTGCCATATGACCTTGACCTATTATTCTCAATAGCTCAACCGATCTGATGATCCTTGAGGGACCACAGATCATTTTTTTGGTTGAAAATGAAATTATGTATCAATTTACATGAAATTTTACAGGATAATAGCTATAATGGGCAAAACTAATCCCTGAGCTTTATTTGTAAATGATTAATTTAATCAATGATATTTTTTAATGATTATATGTTTACTCACTTAGGAGCAGTAGTCAGTGAAAGTTAGGTTAAATATATTAAGATTTTACAGAATAATTTTTCCTTTTTTTCATGTATCGTCCTGAAACTACACGCTTAAGTAGGTATCATAGCTATTATCCAGTAAAGTTTCATGTAGACTGATGCATAATTTCACTTTCAACCCAAAAAATTAACTGTGGCCCCTTAAATCTTCCCTCAGAGTTGAGTTCAAATCAAACTGAAATTGTTTTTTATTGTGTTCGCATACAAACACACACGGTAAAATTTGGCCTTGCCCTCTGACCCTGACCATTGACCCTTCGTTCTTGTCTCACCCTTAACCGTTCCCCAAAGTGTGGTCTGAACTGGATAAAAACTTTTGTAAAGCGACCTCGCTACGTCAAGTTTCCATCTAGCCTTGTGACCTTGACTTTGACCTACTATTCTTAAAGCAACAGATCAACCAGCTGGCTGACCACCAACCTCATCCCTCACCAGGTTTGATTAAAATCAAGTAAAACTGATCTAGTTATTTGTTCACACACACACACACAACACACACACACACACACACACACACACACACAGCGAGTAAAACAAAGTTCGGCAGAACATAACACCCCCTCCTACTTTCCGTGCGTGGGTGTAATGCATTGCTAAGAAAAAAAAGGTGTTCTGAAGTTTCCAATGTCGCCTAAAACAGAACCCCAACTCATCCTTAAACAGACCGACGCTCCCTTGTTTTAAAAATTACGAATAAATATTGAAGTGTACTCAGGCATAACCATCATTTACTGGAGGGTTTGTTAATAACCCACTCTCCCCTTGCCTGCAGTTGGGAAGACTTTTCTTCAGCAACAATTTCTTACAACGTGATAATTGCATTGCCCTTACAACAGGAGTGATGAAGGGCTGTGTGTGTGTGTGTGTGTGTGTGTGTGTGTGTGTGTGTGTGTGTGTGTGTGTGTGTGTGTGTGTGTGTGCGCGCGCGCTCTTGTAGGTAAGACCGGTGTGACGAGTGCGGGTGTGTGTGGTTATGTGGCGTGATGATGTGGGTGTGTGCAAGGGTGTGGGACGAGGGAGGGTGTGGATGTGGTTATATGTGTGGATATGAATGGTATGGCCAAGGTGGATGAGTAGGCATGGGTGTGGGTGCGGGTGGTTTGGCGCCAATGAGGGATATAGAAGTACGTGTGAGCGACTATATGTATGGTGATGATGTGGGTGTAAGGGTAGCTAATGTGTAGGTGGGGGGAAGGGGTGCCAAATCATACTTAACATCACCCAGTCATCTGGTTATATGGTTAGCACCTAGCGTTGTAAATAGTTTTCTGGGTTAAAGGAAACCATTAGGCTTGTCAATCAGTGAAGAGGCACCTGAAGTGGAAACAAGATTAATAAAATATGACAAGAATGAAAGGGAGAAATAAGAAAAGAGGACGACAGACGCAGAGAAAAAATGATAAAGTTGAAAGAAGTGGTCGGCAGCACTACATCAAGCGAAAAGATGATGGTCGCCTCATGGGTGTAGGTGTAGCTAAGGTGTATGTGGCTGTTAACTCTAGGTATGAACCAAGCCCCGTAGCTTCCGTCTGCTGTTTGTCTGACCGTTCACCACCACCATCATTACCGCCCCAACACTGAATAAAAATTATGGCGTGCATATTCCCCCAATTCCAATAGTACTATGCTCCATCATGAGTTGCGAGGCAGTTAAAGCCGTAAGTATAAAGGAAGCAGTTATTGGTAATCCTTTAGTGGGCAGGAAATGGCTGGAGCCCCAAGTATGAAATTCCCCTGCAGGGTTAGAAATGAAATCACACATTCTTCCACTGTCCCGAGGTTCCAGAGTGGCTCCAGTAAGGGGTAAAAAGTACGGTGATTTATATCATCGTTAAGACTTTTACTCCCACGACGTCTTTTATTGGCTAATTCTTGCAACCTCCAGACGATAGGATCTGGATCTGAAGGGATATCATTTTTTTTTCCTTGGAGGGAAGGGGGAGAAGAAAGAACCAAGGGCTAGAAGCCCATAAATCTGTTAAAAAAAAATAAAGTAGGGGCCCAAATTCAAGATCCGTTCAAGGTATCTGAAAACATTGCATTTAGAAGACTGGGGGGTCATAGGCAGAGGGAAATACTGTATAAACAGAGGAAGACAGTTACAGAGTTGACTTGTTGCATACATGACGACTAAAAGTACTGGTCAGCTCTTGCATTAGAGAGCTGGACAGAAAAGAGGAGACGGTCTACTGCCAGACGGTTGCTGCGAGTCCGCCGTGATGGAGGAGAGATGTAAGCAGACAGGTCAGAAGAGCACCGATCACTGAAATAGCTACAGTAAAGAGACAGAAATGCAACAGGGTGGCGAAGGTGTAGAGAGGTTGATGGGAGTCAGTAAGAAGAGGGGAGGTGATAAGACGAAAAGCCTTTGACTCCACCCTATTTGGAACAGTTGTGTGTGCAGAGTCCTTCCAAAGAAGACCCCTGTAAAGTTACCTCCACTTCTAACGAGTACATCGGGTGGTGTGTTTGGTGAAATGTGACACCGCTGTGTTTGTTTTTATCGTAATAATTGTATATGAATGGGCAGACCCGGCAGCGATTCCCCTCCGCTACAGTAACTAGTACCCACAGTAACAATGGTCTATCAAGTCATACAAACCAAACCAAAACTAACACACAGTATTTTACTCTACTTTAATGTAAACCACCCTACTGTTTTGTAACTATCCCCATTCCCACTGAAGCTAACCCAGCTTAACCCAATCTAACTTAATTTAACCTAACCTATCCTACGCAAGCTTAAATAACATTAACCTCACCTATGTAACCTTAAGCCTCCGGCACATCCTCGGCAGAAACGCAGTCTAACCTCGGAGAAGAAAATGAATGCAATGCTCTTGCTAAGACAGACTGAGAGGGATCCAGCACCGACGTAAACAGAATTTGCGGATGCGATGGTCTTTCATCACAGCGAGTAGAGTCAGGTCTTGTTTCCATAGCCCCCACCCAAACACCCTTCTTGCCCTACGTCACACTTCACACTGTAGCCTCCTGCACTCCCAATCCTCCCTGCCTCCTTTGGACCTTACTCTATCTCCTTTATACTCTACCCACTCTCCCTCCCTTGCACCTTACCTTATCTCCTCCATATTCTACCTTGCCTTGCACCATACTCTACCTCCCTCATACTTCGCCCTCCCTCCCCTCCTCCCTTACTCTCCACCCTATACTACCTCACACCCCACCCTCTCTCTCTTCCACCTCATCCACCCATCCTCCCGTGCACATCCCACCTCCCTCCTCTCTTCATTCATCACCCTCCTTCCCTCATACTCTTTTTCCCTCCCTCATACACCATCCTGCCTGGTTCTCTCACACCCCACTAACCGTCACTCTCTCCTCCATACCCTCCCTCCCTTCCTCCCTCACATACCACCCTCCTTCCCTCAAACATCCACACACAAGGTACACCCACACACACTCAACCATTTATCCTTCCTCCTCTCGTTGTCTCCCTGGTCCGTATATGTATATGTACCGGTATATATATATATATATATATATATATATATATATATATATATATATATATATATATATATATATATATATATGCAGTCTCCCTTCTTTTCCCTCACTCAACTCGTCACCATGACGTACACACTGGAATCCTAAAGTCCTCCTCAAATCCAGTCTGGATCCCATACTGTTCCCCTCCCCTTCCCCCTCCAGATCCCTCCTTTCCCCTGATGTTTCTTGTCGTGGATATGTCACGAACGAGCCGCCCTGGACCCCTGGTAAGATTTCTCTGCCCCTCAGGTGTCCTATTGCTCGGCGGTACTCGGCCATGTGGTGGTTCTGGAATATCAGCAACACTTGGTTCGGTCAGCCGATCCTCAAGTTGCCCTCTTCTATCAGGCGTGTCCCCCTTGGATACATTCAATTAATATTTAGCTCCTCACTGAAGGTACTGCCTAGCCCTCCTTCATCCCAAGAGATCAGCCTCTAAGGATCTCCAGGTAGATTTGTGTGAGCCCCCATAGTTAGGAAGGAACCTTACTCCCGTGAGAACTGGAAGCCAACGGGTCCGGCCAAGGAAAAGCTCTCTACCTAAGAAGGGGAGAGGACAGAGATAAAAGAAGGAGGGTGAGGGAGAAGGCGATTCTGTGCATCCCTCATCTCCATGGCCCAAAGGGGACAACCCGGGGTTCGTCACCCAGGGATGGGGCCATAGTTCCTCATGACAAGCCCCCAAGAGAAGAGAAGCTGTAACACCCACCCCCACAGGGAGAAAAGTGGGGTGAGAGGAAGCGGGAACCACCCGTCAGGGACCAAGGAAGGCAGCCAAGTAATTGCTACCCTGAGGACACGGGCCGCTGCTCCCTGATTTTGGTGTCTGAGGAGGTGAACGTGAATTTACAGTTATGAACAGTAATAAAGGGACAGGGTAATCTATCACTAGAGGGCAAGTTAATCGTACACGTCCATTTCCCCAACTCCCCCTCCTTACCCCCACCACACCATTGATGTGTTGGGTGGATGGATCGGATATCTGAAGCTTCGCTCACTCTTACGTCTTGCCGCATGTAGTATTACTTTCATTTGTCCTACTTTTAGGTTTATTATTAGGTGCACAAATCCACCTTCAGTTCCATGAGAGGTCATTATATTGAAGTTTTAGCAGATTTCACTAGAGTGACCCCACTGCACAGTTTGGTGTCCAAAAGTTTATCCAACTTCTTCTAAACGATATTATGAAATCCAAGTAACAGCGGCGAGTTATATGCTTACTTGCCATATAAATCCCTCTCCTGCCTTGTCATCTGGGGATCCACATATCCACCCACCCACTCATTCAGCTACCCACTCACCCAACTACCCACTCATCCACCCACCCACTCAGCCACCTGCCCACTCAGCTCATCCAACACAAATCAACGACCCCAGCCCAGCCACAGATCGTTCCCAGCCACCTAGGCGACCCACCCAGCCCACCGATCTCGCCCATCCACTCTGCCCACCCACGAATGTCACCCACCATGCCCACCTAACAATGCCAACCAACACATCCACCCACCCATCTACCCACCCTGAACCCATCCAGCCACCCAACCCACCAACCCAAATACCCACCCAGAGCACCACGGCCACGCAATCTTTTCAGCCACCCTGTCGACCCACCGTGCCCACTCACCCTGGCGACCCACTCTGCCCACGCTTTCCGACGACCCATCTTGCCCACCGACCCCGGCTACTCACCCTCCCTCCCCACGTATGCCACCCATCCTGATCACCCAACAGTGTCATCCATCATATCCACCCATCCAATTATCCCACCCTTGGAACCCACCCATCCAATCCATCCACTCCTCCCACCGACCCACTCGCCCATCCACATGTCCAATCACCCATCTTTCCCAACCCCATTCACCCTACCATCCAACCCACCCATTCGAACCCCACTCATCCACCAAAGTCATCCATCATGCAAACCTAACTTACCAACACTTCCCGACCACACACAAATCCAGCCACTCACAAACCCAACCCACTCAACGCATCCACTCACCAACCCATCTACCCCTACAACATATCTCAAGCCACTCCACAGATGCCATCCAACCAACCCACCAGACCCTTATCAACCATCCTGCCCAGCCATCTTGGCGATGCACCGAACTATCACACCAACCAATCTAACCTCATCCACCCCGCCCACCCACCCACCTGACTCAGTACACACACACACACAGACACACACAGAAACTGAGACGGTAAGACACAAACACTAAGAAACACGCATACACACACACACACACACACACACACACACACACACACACACATACTGATACACGCGCACAGACACGTGCATATGCAGACACTCACACACACACAGACACCCGCACACACATACAGACAGATATACCCACACAAAGACAGGCACTCTTCGAACAAAATAATATTTCGTTAGCGCTTTCGTGTGGAGGGGGGTATAGCTTAAAGTGATATCGCGAGCATATGGTTCGAGGCGGGGAGTTGTTTTCAGTAACTTAGTGTGGGGGAAAGGAACAACAGCTTGTGTGGTCAGTGCTACAGGTTCTAGTGAATTGTGCGCTTGATTGCAACTGTACTTATTTTGTATGATTTTGCCTCAGAGATTCTTTGAACTTCTGCTGACATGCCATCTCTTACACCATGCAGGGATAGTTTCGCACTTCGATGAATCGACAGGCAGGTTATACAAACCTACCAAAATTTATGGTAATAAATGATTTATATCATAAAAAATTTGGACACCAGAAATATTAAAATCCCGCGGTCGTAAAAGGTGATCGGTGTGTGACACGTAAAACTGCTGCACCCCAGGCAAGAGGCAGCTTGGTCTATGTCCAAATTAGGACACACGCACACACAAAAATCCACTTTTGCGTAAAGGATAGGGTAAAAATCAATATAACTGTCAGTGACTGACTGCATACGACATTGTTTCTTCCTTTGTAAGGTAGGAATGGAAACATAAGAGTATTTATAGCGTCTGAAGACTGTACGAAGAGCTGAGACAGGCAAATGAACCCGGCAAGATGAGGCAGAGGGGTAAGAAAGGAGGGAGGGTGAGGGGCGAGGATTTGTGTGTGGTGAAGGTGGAGAATGATAGATGGAAGTGTCAAGTATTGTTTTAATGGCAGCTTGCACAGTATACTGACTCTCGTATCTTCGACATACACCATTTTTTGCAGATATGTTATGGATGTATTTCCATTAGGATTCCATGATACGCCATTCAATTAGCACAAGTATGAATGAACCAATAATTCGGTAAATAATAAATAACATAACTTTACAAGTTTCACTACTGCTCGTTATTCATACTGTTGAATTATTATACAGTTATTTCTGTGTTTCGTTTTGTAATAAGACTGAACAATAGGACCGACGAACACTGCCATAGCTAACCAAATGGATAATTCTTCAGCTACTGGGCTGGAGCGTGTATATGGCAATTTCAATGGAACAACAGAACCAAGGTCCTCACAGTGAAATGTATAACTGCCAACGTTTTGAACTACACAGCTTGCACTTCTAGACCCTAATGGAAAATGTGAAATATTTGCAGATATAAAATTAATGGAAACTGCTAATTTGTCTGGGTACTGGATGGCACTGAACCCTGACAGATGACTGAGAAACAAAAACATCAAGGGAAGGTGTCAAAGGGGTGGAACGCGGAATCACGCCCGAAGACCAAAGGGAAAACTGCAGATCTTTAGTCATGGTATAGTGCTTTCCCTTTGGCCTTCAGGCGCAATTCTGCGTTCCACCCCGTGGACACCTTCACTTGATCATCAGAAAATGATGGTAGACAGTAACAAAGTGGTCAGTATTTAAAATTTCCACGAAAAATTATGGTTTCAAGTAACAATTTGACAATGTTAGAAATGCCAAAAGAAAATTGTCGTACCAAGTAACAGTCAAGTAATTTAAAGAAATTATCACAGAAAATGATGGTAGCATGAAGTATCAAATCAATTTTTTTTTAATATCCACAAAAAAAAATATATATGGTAGCATGTAGCACCAAATCAATGTAATCTTTAACAGAGGCTTGTAAGTACGTGAAGAATTACAGGGTGTTGCAGTGCTGGATATGAATTTTGGATCCTGCAATTGTTTTGGGAAAATATAGCTTGTTTGCATGAAACAAAAGCATTCGGAGGCCGAAGGCTAATCGCCCGCCAAAATATGTTGTTGGATAAGGTAAGTTACCTACAAACCAAATTTGAAGAGAAATCGAAAAACTGTACGGAATTCAGTCACCACATTTCGCAAAAGCAACAAAAAATGTTGGTACAGTGATTTAGTATTTATTTTCAAGATACGTCAAGTAAAATTATTAGTGACTGTAGAAAGTGAATCGCGGCCGAAGTCGCGATTCAATTAAACAGTTAATGAAACTAGAAAAATAATGAAATCCTAAATAGATCAGAATCAAATCTGGTGTACTGCTACTCTATCTAATAACTAGAAAATCCTGATCGTTGAAATTAGGTAACATATTTCTTTCAGTGGGTGAGGCATATTTAACACTTTTTTTTTTTTTTTTTTTTTTTTGGGGGGGGGGCTATCACGAAATGATATTATTCTCTTGAGAGAAACTTTTTCCCAGAGAAAGACTTAAGGACGAAGGACGTCGATGGAAGACAAAATGAGACACTCAGTATGTTGCAGTATTGCCTCATTATGTGTAGGTTGGAGTCAGACCTGCAGCTGGCTAAACTGAGAAATTCTCATTCATAATGTGGTTTGTTTAAAGGGACATTGTATTACCAGTTAAGCAGTTTGTTCCTTACGAGAGAAGTTCAGACAGCGCCAAGATTTTTGGATAAAAGAATCATATTTGTAATACATTTCCGATTCTCATGTCAAAATCATCGGGTGAAAAGAGATTGTCTGAGTTACAAGAGTGATGTGTGAGGACTTGTGGACGTCAGCGGGCCTTCGTGCCTGAGGGAACTGTTTGCATACCTTTCCTTTCCCTCCTTACCTGTCCTCCCTTCCCATCCTTCCTTCCCTCCCTCCTTTCCTTCCCTTCCCTCTCCTCCCTCCCCTCCTTCCTTCCTTCCTTCCTTCCCCTCCCTTCTTTCCATACTTCCCGCCTTCCCTATCCTTCCTTCCCTTCGTTCCCTCCCTCCCTTCCCTCTCTTTCCTCCTTCCCTCCCTCCCCCTTCCTCCCTCCCTTCCTTCCTTCCTTCCTTGCCTTGCTTTGCCTTGCCTTGCCTTCCCTTTCCCTCTCTTCCTTCCCCTTCCCTTTCCTTCCCTTCCTGCCCTCCCTCCCTTCCTTTCGTTCCCTTCCTCCTTTCCATTCGTTTCCTCCTTACCCTCTTTTCGTTCCCTCCCTCCCCTCCCTTCTTTCTCTCCCTCCCCTCCCATCCTTCCTTCTCTTCCCTTCGTTCCCTCCCTCTCCTCCTTTCGTTCCGTCCCTCCCTCCCTTCTCTTCCTTCCCCCTCTCTCTTTCCTTCCTTCCTTCCTTCCTCCATTCCTTCCCTCCCTCCCTTCCTTCCTTCCCTCCTTCTCTCTCCTCATTCCCTCCCTTTCCTTCCATCCACTCCCTCCCTCCTCTTCACCTCTCTCCCCTTCCTGCCTTCCCTCTCTTCGTATCAGTAGGTGGGCTTGCCAGTTTGCCCTCCGTCTCTTTCCCTCTCTTCTGCCTCCCGCTCTCCCTCTCATCATCATCATTCTTCCTTTCGTCTCTAACATTTTTCTGGTCTCTTTTCAGGTATTTCTCTTTTCCACATACCAGTATTTTATTCTCTTTTCAGCGTCTCCCCGTCATTTTGTGTTTATTTTCTCATTGGCCCTTCTGCCTCCTCACTCTCCTTTCCCTTCCTGCATCGTCGTTTCCTCCACTTCTATATTATTCTCCTGGCCCTCCCCCCCCCACTCTCTCTCTCTCTCTCTCTCTCTCTCTCTCTTGTCCATCTGTCTGTATGTCTAAGCACGTAGTGTTCACTAATATGTATTATCCAACTGTTTGGTGTTATAATAAACTGGTAATTTTGTTTAAAGCAGGTAACCGTATGATGTGTAATAACTATCGGGGTATAAGTGTAATGGATACATTGGCAAAACTGTATGATAATATGATACTCAACAGACTTAGATTATGGTGGGACATAGACAAATGTCAGGCAGGTGCCCAGAAAAAGCGAGGGTGTATTGAGCAAATTGTTACCTTAAGGCTATTATGTGATTATGCGGCATACAAGAAAAGAAAACTCTATGTACTATTTATAGACTTCAGTAAAGCATATGATCGAGTCCCTAGAGATAAATTAATAGAAAGTTTAAAACGTTTAGGATGTGGTAGAATAATGGTGAAGGCAATAAAGGCAATGTATACTTGTACAAAAAACATCTTAAAGTCAGCAATAATAGAGTCGTCTATTGGTGTTCGCCAGGGGGCCCCGACCAGCTGTTTGCTCTTTGTTTTGTATATTGATCATATGGTAAAAATGATAAAAAATGAAATAGCAGTGGACGGTTTTTTAGGAGCATTACATATATTACTTCTAATGGATGATGCGGTAATATTAGCAACAAACAGAGAGATGTGTGAAAAAAAGCTAAACATTGTATTGAAATATTGTAATGATTATGGAATGGTTATCAATGAAAAGAAAACAACATTCTTTGTTATCAATGGTGAGGAAACGGACAGACAAAACTTGAGAGTAGGAGGTGTGACTGTCAACCAATTGCCTAGATACTTGTATCTGGGCGCGTGGTTCACTGACACTGCCAAGATGAACGATGTGATTAACATGCATGAGATAGCTAACGAGGCTGTTGTAAATAAATTTTCAATATTTTGTGCAACCAATACGCAGATGCCGTTTATATACAAGAAAAAGGTGTTTGACGCGGCAGTGACTTCGGCACTGCTGTATAGTTGTGAATCATGGCTAAGCAACAAAATGAAAAGTTTAGAGAGACAATACAATACTTTAGTGAAGTGTTTGTTGGGAGTAAGAAGAAACACTAGTATTAATTTATGTATGCTTGAAAGTGGTATCCTACCTGTTGTAGAACTAGTGAGAAAAAGAAGAAAAAGTTTCATAAGATCTAAGTTAGAAAATACAGATGTTGACCATCCATTCAACACAATATATGATCTCTGTAGACGAGAGAACACACCAGGATATAGATTTCTGTATAATGAGATATACTTAGAAGCTGATAGTGAACCCTTGGAGAGGATCAAACAGACTATTATAGATACACCAAACACAGCAACAAAGATTATGACTTATAAGACAGACCTTAATCCATTGTTGAGTGTACATAACGTATATAAGAGCAATGTGTATATACCTGACTACCAACGCGAATCATTTTCAAGATTAAGGTTGATGTCACACAGTCTGAGAATAGAGACAGGGAGATGGAGTCGTACGCCTCGCCAAGATAGAGTGTGTGTATGTGATGGTACTCAGGTACAGACTGAACGACACGTGTTGGTGGAGTGCCCGCTAAGTGAACACCTTCGTGGCAGGTATTCCATGTTACAGTTTGCAAATATTAATGATTTGTTAAATGAAGATGTTTATGTTAGAGAATTGTGTAGCTTTATTTTTGATGTTTTTGAGATATTTAAATAAGTTACCTCTACAGTTTATCAGGAAATGATAATTTCTTTTGGACAAAATGAAGGAATGTAATCTTTTGTTTTTATATGATATTGTATGTAAATTTATTTTGTCAATAAACTACTAACTAACTATCCTATTCTTCGGCTTCCCTCACTCCATATTTACAACCCTTTCCTGTCCATTCTTCCTTACTTTAACATCCCCTCTGTCTCCCTCTACTATCCTTCTGTCCTGCTATTCTCTCTCTCTCTCTCTCTCTCTCTCTCCCTCCCCACCCTTTTTTTTTCTTCTTTCTCACTTCCCTCTGTGCTCGTCTTGTTCCGTATTTTCTTTGTACACTTTTAATTTAAATACCAGTGAAAGAAAAAAAACTCATCTCGCGGTGAATGAGTTAAAATGCTGAAATAAACCAATACTAACAACCGCCAGACGATTTTATTCAGCTTAAAAAACGTAGTAAAGGGGCTGTTGCTGTTGTTGTTGTTGATGTTTTGTTGTTGTTTCCTCAGGCTTATCTGAACGTAAACCTGGTGGACTGCAGGCTAAAGTTTCCTCTCTGCTGCAGTCCACCAAACTCCTTATGGATGATGATGAGGGATTCGACAGACGTGTATTCTACCTAACCGGGCACCGGAGCTGCCAGGTTATATTAGAAGAGAACCCCTCCTGCCTGCCTCCCTCTTTGTAATGAAAACGCTCACATGAACCGCCTCTAATAGCATCATTTGGGAATTTAATCCGGCCATCAACTCTATTGCGCCTCCCGTGTTTTATGTTGTGATTTTTTCCCTGCTCTACTTTGTGCTCGTTGCATCCTGGCTGCAGACTTTATTGGCGTTATTTATATCATCTCCTACCCTTTACTAGAGTTGCCACGTTTAACCCTGTCAATTCGAAGACGCCTTTTTTTTTTTTTTTCGTTTTAGCTTATAGTTGCTGTCTTAAAGCACTTTTATTGAGCGTTGTGTCGACCTCTTCTGGTAAACGGGTGAATGAAGGCAGCATCTGACCTCCAGTCCTAAAAGTTTCTCCAAAGCTGAAGTCTGAGGAAAGCAAACATAAGAAGGAAAGGTCATGGTTGTGAAGGCGTTAAACATGGGTAGCCAGTTTTAACCAAGCCAGGGATGAGTTAGAGAAGTAACAAATTTTTCCATTGCTCAACTTGTGTGGCGTATTTCATTTTTGTTGGCCATCTTGCAAGCGATTTTTCAGTATCGTTCGGGGATACGTTCCAAAGTATTACAGCATTTTCCATATAAGAGCTCCATTGCTTTTGTTTTTCTCGTCTACTTTAACCTTTTTCCCATATCAGTTTCTTTATCGTATTTGATTTTGTATCCCTCCCCTACTCAGCATTTCTAATTACCAGAGTGGGATGCCTTTCAGGTTAGGTACAGATTTATACATATTTTACAACAGAACAGCTTTACTGGATGCTTTTAAATTTATCATCTAATTTATTATTTTTTCTCATCAAGTTAACTCTTTAGCTACAACGCTGGACTTGAAGTAGGTAGGCAGTTTTAACTATAAATCGATTCTTCCAAGATATAACTGTTTTTATTTTACACTATAACTAAATGGTATCTTAGCTTCTTTTTTTTTCCATCCATCCATCCATCATCCAATCCTGTGTTGCCCCATGAGGAGCATAGGAGCCCGGGGCTAGGCAAGTTGGTCCTGACGTTTAAGATGAAAGTGACCAGCCTCACTCATCCCTGAGTGGCATTATGTGGGCAATAAACCCCAACCACTCCTTGGATACAAACCTACACAGGCTCAATCCGATTGGAGCGCCTTATTTACACACTAAAATTTGGTTATATGGTTACCACCGAGCGTAGTATATGGTTTCCTGGTGTACAAGAAACCATTTGGCTTGTCACTTAGTGTAGAATCACTCATCGGCAGAAGGAGGAGGAAAGAATGAATGAAAGAAAGAAGAGGGAATGTAAAGTCACCCGTAGGCAGAAGGAAAAGGAAAGAATGAAGGAAAGAAAGACAGAGGAGGAAGGAAGGAACATTTCACCTACTAAAGGTGTCACTTTTTCATAACATCACGGCTTTAATGGCTTGTCTTATTTTTTTTTTCTTTCATCACCTTCTTAACACTGTCGTTGCCACGTTCAGCTCAGGTAGGTATTCCTCATTTTAAGTCAGGTGTGTCTTCCAAAATACCATGTTTTTTCCTTATACTTAATACCGCAGATTAGGCGAATGTGACAAATGAGCTTCACAGGCACGAGTGAAAATTTAACAGACAACTTTACTGTAGAGTCTGTCGAAGTAAGAGCAAAACAGTTTGTCTGTTTATTTCTACAGTATCCGTCCCGCTGTCAGTCAGTCTGTCTACCTCTCTGTGTCTGCCAATCTATCAATCAATCGGTCTCTGTCGGCCTACTGATATTTATGTATTTATGTATGTAAGTATGTATGCATCTGTCTAACTAGCTATTTATCTTCTAGCTAGCTATCACTATTTATCTATCAATATTTTTTTTTGTCTATAGTCAGACGACTTCATCCAGTAAGGGGTGGCCACAAAAAATCGTCTCCCTGTCACCATGCACCAGCAGGCTATCCTCTCTCCAACTTACGCCCTCCTCACCCATAACGAGAACTAGTGGACTTTTATCTGTTGCCCCACTGACAGATTTACTCAGGTGAGAGAGAGAGAGAGAGAGAGAGAGAGAGAGAGAGAGAGAGAGTCACGAGGGCTTTAGTGTTGATCCTGTCAGCACTAACCCTCTCTTGACGGGGACAGCTCTAGCACTCTATTCCAGCTAACACCGGGCGATTTGATTCACCTGAGAGTGAGTGCCAAGAGCCTGAGAGTGTTAATAGAGAGGAGGTGTTCGTTTCGTTCATTATTCTGTGGACACCTGAAGCTCTCTATTACGGTTACTTTTTAAATTTCATTTTTACTACCACCACAGATTTTATTGCCTCCGTCAACGAAGTTGGAGCAGGTTATGTATTCACCTATGTTTGTCTGTCTGTTTGTCCAGACCTTGTCTCCAAAAGTCCTCAATAAATTTCAATGACATTTTGTGGAAGGGTGGGCCATGGGCCATGGAAGGCGTGATTATATTTTGGGGCAGATCCGGATCCGCAGGATCCCAAACAATGTTTCCAAAAGTTCTCAATGAATTTCAATGAAATTTTGTTGAAGGGCGGGCCATGAGCCAATAAAGATTTGATTAAATTTGTGGGCGGATCCGGATCCGGATCCTTTTTAATGGCAGTGACATTGCCGGAGGTATGCACTCTCTGCATGCTTTCTGGTTTCATCATTTATCTCATTATTATGCAGTTATTTCTTCTGTACTTGGATGAGACTGCTCGCAGCGAATGAGAAAACTTTTTACTATCCTTCTGTGGACGGTGACTTTTATTTTTATTTTATGATTATTAATATTCTTTGGTACCTGCTGTCATCAAACAATTTATATTTAACTTAGAAATTATTGCACTTAACGAAGGGGTTAAATGTACAGAAGGAAGCAATAGTTCTCCTACAGTTCTAAATCTGCTGCTTGTCTCTTTTCTGTGCAGACTAATATTCCCAAAGTGAGGGAGGTGCGATGTGTTTCTCTGGCCATAGATGATGCTCTTTGATTCGATGCTTCAGGGAGGAAAGTGACGGATATAACCTAAGTGTGAAGCAGACGCAGTGCAATAGTAAGCAAACTTTTGTCCCACTGTCCGTTCACCATGAAGTACTGATAGCCGTAACCTTAGCCTCTTCAGTATGATGACGCCTTTCTTATTTCTGCTGCCGTCAGACGATTTTCTTTATCTTAGGGAAAGCCTATCGAAGATGCACGAGTAGTAGCAGTAGTAGTAGTAGTAGTAGTAGTAGTTGTTGTTGTTGTTGTTATTGTTTTTGCAACTTCAGGTTCATCTGAAACTTGGACGTATTAATTTTTTTGCAGCTAGAAATTAATTCCCACATCCAGTGCCTTCCATCCTTTTATTTTGTCACTCCCATGGCGGGGCGGGAGGGGTGACCTGCCACGCAACTAAGTCTCCGGATCCGTACCCACTATACCAGTTGTTTTTACACATGTTATTTTTATATATATATATATTCTGCACGTGATAGGAGTTGCACCCACTTTTCAACTTGGTAGTGGACGAAGTAACCTATGCCCTACAAGCATCACCAGAGTAAATTATCTGATTAAAAGACGTCTTCTTAAAACATATTCTTACTGTTGGCAGGCAAGTTTCTTTAGCTTAAGAGGGACCTCTTAGAGTGACGGGGGTTAATGAAAGACACGTCTGACTCCAGCAGTTCGAGTAAGTTTCTGCCAAGCTAAATATAACCGTTTGAAGGAAGCCAGAATACCAGCCTGCGTGGCGTCCCTCCCGCACACGGCAGGACGGGAGAGAACCCACCAGGGAACTCAAGGTCCCAGTTCGTATCCACCTTTTTTTTTTTTTTTTTTTTTACCGCATACTGGATGTTAAAGTGTTTTCTCCACTTTTTCGTCACAGTTACCTCTCATATCTTTCACTGCACCAAGGTTCTTAAAATTCTTTCACCACTTCGTCTTTCCATTCAGGAGCACATATCACCGTGAGTCAGAATATCTTTCAGCAAGAATTGGTTTCTCTCATCTTCATTTTAGTAGACATGGCCGCCCACAAACACTGACATTATCATAGTTGGGTATCCATGACATTACAGTAAGTATGTGTAAAGAGAAGGACGTTGAAATTTAGTATATATAAATAAAGTTATGAAATTCCTGTATATTTGCATCGGCCCTTTTGCATGGCCAGTGAGATGTTGAAACTATATTGTACCCTAATCGACGCCCATGTCTGTGTTTAGTTTGATGAACAGAAATGTTGTAGAATTATGTCCAAAAATGCATTTGCTCATTCTTTATCACGTCACAGCAACTGAGACGATTTTTTAACCTGGTTTTGAACGTAATAGTCTCTACCTTACAAGAGTTCAGAGACCGAATTACTTAATAGGAAGACGTGCGTTGGTAATTTAATCTTCTTATCTCTAGCCAAGGTTATTCGCCTCAAGAAGGACGTCTCATAGTAAAGTGGTCATGAAGGACACATCTGACCTCGACAATGTGAAAAGTTTTTCCCAAGCTGCGTACAAACGTTTGAAGCAGAAAGAATATAATTTCGTCGTTGCAGTGAAGCGGTTTACTAAAGGTACGGCGGTCAGGTTCCTTATCATACTTTTCGTAAATGCCACAACAACTGCTTCACATACTTTGATATTCCTACAACTACCTTCTGTCTTAATCTTCACACTGAGACATTTCCATCCTCCCTTTTGCCCTCCCCCTTGGCAGGACGGCAGGAATGACCGGCCAAGCAAGCCAAGGTGGGGGTTCCTATCTACTATTTTTTTTTTTCTTAAAACGTGAGCAAAATTGTACTCTCTCAGCTCAAATCACGGTTATCCCTCATATCTTTCACTGGACCCATGATCTGAACATTCTTCCAATATTTCAGGTCTTGCCGTTAGCGAGCACATCACATCGTCAGTCAAAACAACCATCACTTTCTTGTCCAGTACATTTAACACATCTCACCTCACACAGACACTGGGATTTTATTAGTTCTGTATCGATGATAATACAATAAATATACTGAAAAAAGAAGAGCGTAAATAGACAGTTTATAAACAGTTCTAAAATATCTGTATGTTTACGCTGGCCAGGTGGCATGGTGGGTGGGGTGCGAGACTGAAAATTTATAGACTCTGGATCGAATCCCAGACTTGTGATTACCTTTATTAATAAAAATCTTGCGGAATTAGACCTAAAAAATTAATATCGTTGTATTAAATTTTGTATGACTATAGCTCAGTCGGTATTGCTGCTGTATTCACGTACTTACCAACGCTTTTTCGAATCCTCAGTTTCTGACTTAAAAATCTTGCAGAATTAGACGCTTAAAAATACCTTCCGCTGTATTAAGTTTTGGTGCCATAGTGGCACTTGCTGACCCGTCATTGGCCATCTGGCCATGCGGGTGGGATTTGCTGACCTGAGGCTGGTCTATGACCGTCTGGGTGGGATTTGCTGACCTGTGATAGGTCTACCGTCCTTGTGAGACTTTGCTGACCTGTGACTGATCTATGACCATGCTGGTGGGACTCTGCTGACATATGACTGGTCCATGACCAGTATAATTCACAAACAGACAGGCACTACAGCTATATCCAAAACCTAAACAGCATCTTTCAAGAACTAACCTTTAGAAGGCGGTGGCTCAATCGGTAGAGAGGTGGTCTGGAGTCCTATCGGATCCAGGTTCAAATCCCGACTGGAGCAGGGAACAGTTTGAGGATTTGAATTTCATAAAAATCAGACTTTACCGATCTACCAGAAGTCCCGCCGACATGTCGTAAAAATACCCCCGCTAATACCAATACACCAGTCCTGTATGAGACAGCCCTAGCATGTATTCAATATGGACGGTGGGTGTTAGCACCGAAGTGGTGACACGTAGAGGTGTATGTATGTAGGAGGACTACTGGGCCTTGAGTGCACGCTGTGAAGCCTATGCCCAGAGCCGGACACATAAAAAAAAAAAAAATCTGAAGACACAAGTTACACTTAGCCATACTGAAATGCTGCCATCATCCTTTTCTCCTACAATACCAACACAAGATACGGATCACAAACAATCCACTTTGTCCACACTGAAACGATGCCCACCACACCACATCGCATTTACTCACCACTTGCACCACACAATGGCAATGCAAGCAGTCAAGCAGTCATTCACACAGAACCTCTGGGAGCGATCGGTATCTTTCGGTCCACTTATTTCACAACGATTGAGCCTGGGATTACAACAACAGCTATAAAATTCACTCATTAATCTCCATACCCATTATCGCACCTCACAAATCACGATACCTTACCAACAAATCACCCCATTTTACTCTCCAGTTCACTCACCAATCAAATAACAATAATGAAATTATTCTTGTTTGCCTGTAAACATGGCATTGTTGTTGCCATGGTCATGTCACCCACCACTATTGCCACCTGCCCCAGCATCCCACACAGACTTTCTCCTCCAATTCCACCTCAGACGATTCCGGTGCTGTTCCTCCATCACTTCCCCCCTCTGGCTTCCTCATGGCTGACATTAAAATTTCTTCAGCTGATGTATTTTCTGCCATCACTGGCCTCAGTACTAACAAGGCATATGGGCCTGATGGGGTCCCTCCTGTTGTTCTCAAGAACTGTGCTTCTGTGCTTACTCCCTGCCTAGGCAAACTGTTTCGCCTTTGTCTGTGAACTTGTACCTTTCCTTCTTGCTGGAAGTTTGCTCTCATTCAGCCAGTCCCAAAGAAGGGTGACCACTCCCAACCCTCCAACTATCGTCCAATTGCTTTAACGTCCTGTATTTCAAATGTTTTCGAGTCAATTCTCAATAGAAAAATTTTAAGGCATCTTTCCTATCACAACCTTCTTTCCGATCGTCAGTACGGGTTCCGTCAGGGACGCTCCACTGGCGATCTTCTCACCTACCTTTCAGACTCCTGGTCATCCTCCTTTCGGGACTTTGGCGAAAGCTTTGCCATTGCACTTGACATCTCAAAGGCTTTCGATCGAGTCTGGCATAAATCTTTAATTTCCAAACTGCCCTCCTACGGTTTCTATCCTTCTATCTGTGCCTTCATCGCTAGCTTCCTTTCTGGTCGTACTATAGCCGCTGTTGTAGACGGCCATCGTTCTTTTCCTAGGTCTATCAACAGTGGTGTTCCTCAGGGCTCTGTCCTATCACCAACTCTCTTTCTTTTATTCATCAATGATCTTCTAAGCTGTACATCTAACCCTATCCACTCATACGCTGATGACTCCACCCTTCACCTTTCCATTCGGTTCTTGCAACGCCCATCTCAACAGTTACTTCAACAAACAAGGGATGAGGCTATGGCACACCTAATGTCTGACTTAGCTCGTATCTCTGACTGGGGTAAAAATAATATGGTTGTTTTTAATGCATCTAAGACTCAGTTCTTACACCTATCAACCCGACAAAATCTTCCACAGGTATACCCACTAATGTTTAATAATATTCATCTTAATCCTGCACCATCCTTGAACATGCTTGGGGTTTCATTTACTCGGGACTTATCTTGGAAAGATCATAATACATCTCTTGTAAAATCTGCTTCCAAGAGACTGGGTGTGCTAAGCCGACTCCGCTCTTTCTTTACCCCCGCACAATTGTTGACTCTATACAGGGGTTTTATCCGCCCCTGTGTGGAGTACAACTCTCATGTGTGGGGAGGCTCCCCACATACAGCTCTTCTCAATAGGGTGGAGTCAAAGGCTTTTCATCTCATTAACTCTCCTCCTCTTACTGACTCCCTTCAACCTCTGTCTCTTCGCCACACTGTTGCATCTTTATCTCTTTTCTATCGCTACTTTAATGGTCACTGCTCCTCTGAACTGTCTGCTTGCATTCCTCCACCTCTACGACGGGCACGTAGCACCCGTCTGGCAGCAAACTCTCATCCCTTTTCTGTCCAGCTCTCTAATGCAAGAGTTAACCGTTACTCCCAGTCTTTCATTTATGCAACAGGTCAACTCTGGAACTGTCTCCCTCTGTCTGTATTTCCTGCTGCCTATGATCTCCAGTCTTTCAAACGCAGTGTGTCCAAGCATCTCAAAATGATCGGATCTTGAATTTGGCTCTCTATTGTATTTTGTTTTTCTCTTGGAGGGAACTGTTACTGCGGGCTCATGGCCTTTGGTTCCTTCTTCCTCGCATTAAAAAAAAAAAAAAAAAAAAATCTGCCTCTCCCCGTGACAATGAAAGGAGCGAGAAGTGGGTGAAGGCAATGGGCTGTGATGGTGGTGGCCGGTGAGGCAATGGGTGTGATGGTCCTGAAGTGGCCTGAATAGACTAATATGGCCTGATTGGACCGAAATGGTCTAAATGGCCTCAAACGGCCTGAATGTTTCTAAACTGACACATGTAAACATGAAATGACACGTGAATGGGTCTAATTTGTCCTGATTAGTTCAGATTAGGCTTAAAATGACTTGAAGAATCCGAGTTGACCTGACTGGACTGGACTTGGCCTGACTGGATGTAAAGGATGTGAGTAAACCTGCTGTGAATGGACGGGGACTGACATGACTTAGTCATATGTACACACAGCAAAAAAACTATCGTTACAGGGGGGTCCGATGTGTTTCATACTGAACAACCTGGCTGTCTTGCTAGGGTTGGTAAGCCTGACAGTGGGTGAGTTGCCAAATAGGACGAGGTAGAAATATACATGGGAGAAGCAATGGATATAGCTTATAATAAATATGCAACAAACACACGCAGGGATACCAATGGAGGAGGCTGTTATCAAAAACCTTCATTCGTGTGTCATTTTATATCGCGCAGAAGGTGTAACGATAGTTTTTTTGTTGTGTGTACGTGGAGGGCGTCAAGTACCTCGTTTGAAAAAGACATGTAAACCGACAGAGGGCTGGGTTGTACAGTGTTCCCTGCATGGACTGGTGAGATGATTAGGGCTATAAACAAATGGAACACTGAACATAACAATTATAACATGAGCAGATTCAACATAACCAATGTTATTGTCAAATACTGTGGTGATACTAGTGACATTATGCAAGACAAAATTTTGTTAGTTAAAACCCTGGCACACCTGGTCAACTAACGGAGAGCCTGTTGAGCTTCTTTGGTATAAACAATGTTGTCACAGCTGTGGCCTAGATTACTGAAGGTTCTCATCGTGTTAGTATAAGTGAAGATGCGGGTTCGACACCCGGGCCGACCACTGGTAGGGTGTTTTTATCCCAGTGTGATGGCACCTGGAAATGAAGCAGGGACCTGGATTTATAAAGCGACGGTGACGTGTCGTAATCTGTGGGAATGTTGGGGTGCTTTCCTTATCAGTCACGCAGGGCCCAACTTCCCCCATATAATCTTGTAGTATCACACGCAGGGAGAACGTGTATATTTCTTACGTCGTCGTAGAGAAAGAAGAATAAAAATATTCATATAATTTCTGGATTTTAAAGTAGTGTCTGTTGTTTTAACGATGGCAACTGTACAAATACTCTTCTCTGTACGGTCCTTCTATGTGTTTATACCTGTACCTCACCCACAATACAGATCCCGTGCATGCTGGATTAAGCCTCAGACTTGTTCCGTCGCCTTAAATACGCTTCCTCACCAGGTCAGTCCTCCTCTGTCGCTCTCATGTCATCTGAATTAGAGACAGGCATATATGTTTGCCAGAGCATGATGTTATTCTGCCAATGAGGTTCGGGATGTAAGCTACAAAACAACGCAAATCTCCGCCAAGCTAAAGAGGGCCAACTATAAGACCGCATTCAAGGTGAAATTGGAAAAACAACTTTTGCTTGAAGATTTTTTTGTCTATATTGCTCACTGATATATATTTGTTATTTGTATGTTGTTGGGGGAGGCGGTGGCTCAATCGGTAGAGAGGTGGCCTGCAGTCCTAACGGACCCAGGTTCAAATCCCCGCTGGGACAAGGAACAGTTTAAGGATTTGAATTTCATTAAATCAGGCTTTACTGATCTACCCGCCGCCATGTCGTAAAAATACCCCTGCTAATACCAATACACCAGTCCTGTATGAGACAGTCCTAGCATGTATTCAATATGGACGGTGGGTGTTAGCGCCGAAGTGGTGACATGTAGAGGTGTATGGTATGTAGAAGGACTGCTGGGCCTTGACATCAGGCTGTGAAGCCTATGCCCAGAGTCGGACACACACACAAAAAAGTACCGGCAAATTTACCTCACAAACGTAGTAAACAGAAGTGTAATGCAAAATAAAAGACTGAAGAACAAATGGTAGAGAGTCTCCAGTGTTACCTGGAATATGTATCATCGTTACCTGCAATTACTCTCGATTGGGCCATGGCAGGTGTGTGCAAGCACACTATGATAAGTTCATATACCGCATATGAATGTATGTGTAGATAAACAGATAGATGCCTAGATAAACAGATAGACAATAGATATATAGTGATATGATATACATACTTACATACATTCACTTATATACATTTTTAGACAGGGGAGAGGTCTAAGAAATAATCTGTATTAATTTTTTCAGTCCAATGACGTGTTTTCCTACTTCATTCTTGCTACTTAATAACGATCTTCTTCAGCTAAGTAGAGACATCAAGCTAGAGGAGTTAGATACAGCCTCCATTATCTCTTTCACTACAGAAGCGCTCTGCCAGACTTAACAAATTCATTAGGTGGGAAAAGAATATAAGAAATAAGGAATGACAGTGACGTCATCGCTGTGAAAGCAGTTAACCTCTCCGGTTGATTTAATATTAAATAACAGCCCCTGTACTTTCAGGTTATTTTTTTTTAACTTACGGATGACCCATCGTAGTGAAGAGGTAAGGTACAGTACATAAGACCTGGATAAGTTATACCCTCAGGTGATAAACTATCGCACAGAAGAATTAAACGAAATAAAAACCCTGGCAATGTAGCACTGCGGCGCGCCCATCAGCTTTCTATTCTTACTGGCTTATATATTATCTTACTTTTTCCATGTCCTGTCTAGTCATTTACGTAATGTACCAACAGTTTTTGGTTTTTAAAAAACTGCACAAATATTCAAACGCAGCCATAACTTGAGGGGTGGGAAGGGTCGCGGTGTTTGGCAGACCCACCCAGCAAGGCTAATAAACAGGCTGCATTCTGGATGACTTCGTTTCCTTTGTTTCCATTTTTTTCTTCTTTTACTGCTTTGTCTGTGGCATCCTTTCTTCAATCCGATGACGTATTTTTTCATCTCCATCCTGCCACCACCAAACGGTTTTATTGGCCTTCCGACCTGTTTCTTATAGTGAAGGGGGTAAATGACGGCCTTAGCTAACCTCTTCTTGTTAGACAAATATTTCTAAGTTAAATAACAGCATCTGACGGCAGCAAGATAATTGAAAAACACGACATCGAAGTGGAAAGGCAAACCTTTTTCTTTAAATGATGTATATTATCTGTACTTCCTGCTTCCACTGAAGATTTTTTTCTAACGTGGGAAGTATGACTATTAGAGTTCTTTGGTCTTAATTTCACCAAGATTTTCGTCCTTCATCAATTGAAGCCACATACTGCACTGTACCTCAGTGACCGAAAGACAGTGCTACAGCTTTACCTCCTTCCCATTGCACTTCTTCACGACTAGCATCATATTTATGCGGAAGTCTTTAGCTGCAACTCGGTATCAGATAAGAAGCGACAGTATTTTTATGTCGTTTCAGAGTTCAAAGAATAAAGTGATGATAATAATGAAGGCTGTACGTAACCTGTTCAAACCAAAAAGTCTCTCCAAAGCTGAATAAAATGATATGTGGCTACAAAGAATGAAATTTACTTCTTGGAGCTGAAAAGGAAAAAACTATTATTTAAACCAAAAATATAGTGAACAACAGTCCGATGACCATAGTTTATTATTGTTACGGCCATAATTATTTAGTACAGGAGAGATCGTTGGTGGGAGAAAGGGAGAAGCATGTAAAAACTACCCCTTGGACAACCAATCATCTCCCCCGCGAGTGAATATTTTCCAGCAAATACTCACTACTCACCAATATCTGGCTGGTGAGGAAAGGCTGCCGTGTTACACCCACCCACCCAGCAAAGCCAGATACCCAGGCTCGAGGCCGTGTAGCACAACTTTTTTATATTTTACTTGCTCTACGATGTTAATACATTGAACTGGATAACGTTTTTCAAGTTTAATCTTACTACCAACACCCGATTTTATATAACTTAACATGGATCTCTGTATGTGGAAGTACTGATGAAGAATACATTACACTGAACCCGTCCAGCTGGAAGTCTACACAAATACGTAGTCGTTGGAATGGACTCATCTTGACATGAAACCAGTGGACCACAGGTAACCGGCCACTTCATCAGGGCGCTACCAGAGACCTCTTGTGGAATTAATATTGACAGTCTCTGTGTTGTAATAGTGAGGTGCATGGGGTTAGTGTGTTGTGGTGTGGTGTGGTGGCACAGTGGATTGTTTGTGAGTTATATGTTGGGTTGGTGTTGTAGCAGGGAAGGGTGAGGGCCACATCGTAGTCTAAGTGCCCTGGTGTCTCTCTGGGTAAGGTACGATCTGAGGGGTGGATGTCTGGGTGGTGGTTCAGGAAAGATGTACAGCAGTTTGGAAGGAGGTATTGAATGCCTGTGATGGCTGTGTGTTTTTTGTAACTTACCGGGCATGTGCTTGCGTGTTGTGTGGAGGAACAGTAGACATATTATTGAGGCAGTCTGCTCTTTGTTTGTTATGGGTGGGATGATATAAAATAAAGGTGTATGGAGGTGATGGATCTTTACCAAAAGCAGTGGACCATGTCTCTTTCATCTTCTTGTGATCTTTGACTGGAATAAATTACGAAGTTCTTTAATTTCGGCCAAAACGTTAATCTTGATAGTCTTGTTAATTTTTGAAACCGTATATTTCTCAAGTGTAAACGTCTGACAATGGCAGAAATTCGATACTAAGTCAATATTCTGCAACGAAAAGGTAAATTCCCACACATCGCGATTTTCCATCCTTGTGTTTTGTCACTCCCATGGCAGGGCGGGAAGGGTGAACTACCACCTAACTCAGTCTCCGGGTTCGTGACCACTAAGTGAATCGTTTTATGCATTATTTTTTTTATTATTTAATTATACTTTACTTTTGCTTTATCATATATTGCACATGACAGGAGCTACAGCCATTTTTCAGCTGGTAGTTGTACGAAACAGTCTCTACTTTGCAAGCGTTGCCAGAGTGAGTTGAGTAGAAGTCGTCTGTTCTTAATTTATTTTTATTGTCTCCGAGCTAGGTTATTCACCTTTAGATATTCTCCTTGAAGTGAAAGTGTACTGTATATGAGAGAGACATCTGACCATGACAACGTGTAAGCGTCTGACAGTAACAAGAATATACAGTAATCTGCATGGCGTCCTTCCCGTGCTTGGCGGAGCGGGAGGGACAGTCTACCACCCAACTCATGCTCTGGGTTCGTTACCACTAAGTTTTTTTTTTCTTTTCGTTTCATGTTTTTTTTTCTTACTTTTTTTACGAGACTACATTTAAATTTGCCACTTGATTAGGTGTCCACTCCAGGTCACTTAGTGTAAGCCTCCCCTACACCGCATACACACTCCTCGAGCAGAATATGCCTCATTTCTCATAAAGCAGTTTCGCGTTAATTCTAAAATTCACTACGACCCAACCATGGTGAGTTAAGCTTTGAAATTTGCACTTCTGAACCCAGTTTGATGTACTCTTCATTCCGTAAGACAAAAAATGAGACTGGAACAAATCAATGTTTTGATGTTTTCTTTTTTGAGCTGGGGGGGGACAGAATCCCAAAGGAGCACATGTTAGGTTAAATATACGAAAAATAATCAATAAAATGATGAACAGTGAATAATGAAGGGGATCTTGAATAAGGGTGGGAGTGAAAAAGGGTCAGGTTATACAAGATACATATTATTTCAATGTGTGAGCTGGAGGGAAGGCAGCGAAATGGCAGGGGACAGGGCGACATGGAGTCGATTTGTTTGTGGCCATCCCTAATGGGATTACGGCGTCTGGCTATAGATAGATAGTAGACAATTACCGTCTATTTCTTTAACTGCCATGACTTAAAATTCTTCCACCACTTCTAGTCTTCATCCACCAGCTCTTCACACCGAGTCAATATCCTTCTCAACAACCATCATTTCACTCCCAATCTCATTTTTAATAGACGTCGCCGCCCACTGACACCGACATATTATAGAGTTCGTATCCGATAGATTACATCAAATATGTGAAAAAACACGAACGTAATAATTTAGTCCATACAGTTTCCAGTTTTCTACTTATTTTTATACCGGCACTTTTGCATGGTGGGTGAGGTGTGAAGCTAAAACTATACTGTTCTGGGATCTAATCACTGGTCTGTGTTTATTTTTATGGAAACAAATTAAGGAGAATAAGTTTCCTAACAGGCTTGTATTTTTATTCATTGTTTTCATCACGTAACCGGAGTTGCACAAGTTTTTAATCTTGGTAGTAGACCAAATTCTCTCTTCCCTACAAGCGTTCCTACAGCGATTTACATTATGAGACGAACACTGCTCTCATTTTTTTTACCTATTACCTCCAGACGAGTTTATTCAGCAGAAGTGAGACCTCTGACATTGGAGGGACTCTGAGGAACACATCTGACACACTTCAAAAACACAAACATAGTAAATTGATCTCACATGTCTCCGTGAGTCTGCAGATCCGTGTTTGTGGTCAATTAATTCTTTGGTACATGATCCCGATTGTCAGTATAGATAGGTAGATGGATAGACAGAAGTAGATATATACTGTATATATGAATATATGTGTGTATGTATAAGTATGTATATATGTATCTATACTATATATATATATATAGATATATATATACAGATAGATATGTGGGTGTTGTATATATATATATATATATATACATATATATATATATATATATATATATATATATATATGTGTGTGTGTGTGTGTGTGTGTGTGTAATGTATGTAGATATATACATACATACAGACATATATACATACATACATAGACAGAAAGGTATAATTTTCTATATCATATCACTTAGTCCGTTACTTCCCTCTTAATCTAACCTACCTCTGTTACCGCACCTTATATCCATGTCCCCCACACCCAATCCTTCTCGCCTCTTTTACAGTTTCTCATTCTTTCGTCACTCCTTCCATTACTTCACATCGTTTTCTCTACTGTAACCGTTCGCACCAACGGTAAGTCTCCTCCTCTCCCCACATATTTATACAGGGTTTACTATGTCACCTTCACACTGACCAGACCTACTGCACATTGTCAGTCATTCAACTGCACTGCTGATTTGGACACTGTTCTCCAACACACACTACTCCTAAGCTACTCCTTTTCATCCCTTATAATTATGACCCTCCCAGCCTATAGACACATTAAGTGTTACATTAGTGGCGTAATATTCCCCCAGTGATATAAAGTTACAGAAACAGTTTTCTGTAATACCGTAAACCAGTAAATTACTTTTCATCTTCCTATTGCACTCCCCCGTTACCAGCCTATAGTGCAGACGAGTTGCCTTCGGTTGTTACTGTTATGTTTGTCCTGGGTTTGTTCTTCCCATTCCTCATTTCCCTTTCTTTACAAATGGCCGTCGTCTTTGTGGTGCCATGTCTGCTCATTTCTTTGTTAGTCTCGTATGGTGCTTCTTGCCCGACGCTAGGTGTCCGAATATTTTATTAATTATCAAAATATACGTCAATTTCGGATTTAAGAGAATATAAACCCGTATATATATATATATATATATATATATATATATATATATATATATATATATATATATATTGTTACGGACCAGAGAAAGATAATGTACACTTTAAGTGAGAATTCTAAAAATCACTACTGTCCCGTAAAGTTCCAGGTTCAAAACAAAAGAGTTAGGTAAAATTACAAGTTAAAGTTTAATGCTCAAACTAACAACAAAACATTCAGGACTCATAAGGATAATGTAATGGCAAAAAACAGGTTAAATATATGGTTAACTGCAATAGCCTCTATTAACATGAAATTAGCAAGAGTAAATTTACCTAAGTCAGCCCTGATAAAATGAAAATACACTGGGTAATGCTCAGTTAATGCAAGATAAATTATTACAGATACAAACTAATATTAAAACTGGCTGACAAAATGAATCCCACACAAATTACAAAAAACCTCACTAGGCCTACAAATCAACACCTTATGCTATATAGTACAAGGAAAAAATGCAATAACAGTTATACTCAAATTACACAGCTGCTAGATGGTTGGAGACTTCCGGAGCACTCACAATAATAATAACGGTACAGGGGAGGACAGAGATGTGAACAAAATGAGGAGTAGATCTAAGTGGCAACAATGCAGAGACTGAGCTCATTATATAGGGGCCAGCAGAGCTTGATACAACTTGCAAGAAGGATGCGCAAACGAAGCCATGGGGACAAAGAGTTGACAACCCCGCTCTGAACAACAGAAAGGACGACTCACTCTACCATAACGGTAGAAGGGGGGAACTGAGGCAGAACACGCTCGTGATCAAACATTCAGCACACTGTGCGCTAAAATTACACAAAGGACGATGAAATCACAGGCTATGCAACACCTCCCCACAAAGAAAAAGATATTTACAAAGGAAATTTCTTATTACTCCAAAACAATCTGTCCAAAGTCCAGACAAGCAATCTGCAACGACATTTTCCCTCCCCTTGACGCGCTGCATGTCCAACGAACACTCCTGAAGAAGCAGACTCCATCTTGTCAATCTCCGACCTTCATCCTTAAACTCACTAAGGAACTTCAGTGGGCTACGATCGGTATAAATGACCATGGGGTCAAAACCAGAACACAAATAAAATGAAAAATGCTGCAAACCCAAAATCAAGGCCAAAAGCTCTTTCTCAACAGTTGAGTAGTTCTTTTGAGGTGGAGTGAACCTCCCACTGCAACAAGATACAGGGTGCTCAACACCCTGATCATCCTCTTGCAGCAAAACAGCCCCAGCTCCTGTATCACTTGCATCAACAGCCATCGTAAAAGGCTTAGCAAAATTTGGAGTAGCGAGCACTGGCTGACTTAATAGAATAGCTCTAAGTTTGTTGAAAGAGGATTCACAGTTATCGGTCCAGACAAATTCAACTCCCCCCCCCCCAGCAGGTCCGCAAGTGGTGATACAAGAATAGAAAAGTCAAGAACAAATCTCCTGCAACAACCCACCATTCCCAAAAATCTTTGCAGCTCCCTCCCACTTTTAGGTCTGGGAAGATCACTTATAACCCGAACCCCAGCTCCTGGCAGTGCAACATGTCCATCACCAATCACACACCCAAGGCACCGAACTCCAGCTTGACCAAACTCACACTTTGATAAATTAGCCACAAGACCAGCACGAACCAAACGCTCAAGAAATCCACTGACATGGCACAGCTGATCCCTCCAGTTGTCACTGAAGACCAATACATCACCAATACAAACAACACACCCTATCAAACCCTCTGTCACAACATTCATGAGCTCCTGAAATGTGGCTGGTGCATTCTTCATACCACATGGCACCACAGAACATGCAAAAGTCCTTCCCAGTGCTACAAAACATGAGATCTCCCCAGCACGTCCAGCCACAGGTACCCGCCAGCATCCCTCCAACAAACCAAACCCACTCATGTACCCAGCCCTTCCGATCTTGTCCACGCAATCTTCCACGCGAGGGAGAGGGCAAGTGTCTGCCCTGGCCATCTGACCAACATGCCTGCAGCCAACACAAGGCCGCTGCGACCCCCTTGGCTCAGGGACCAGAGTGACAGGAGAACTCCACTCGCTCCGACAGGGCTCAATCATCCTGCGGTCCAAAAGGCAGCCAAGCTCCCCCTGGATGAGAGGAACCCCCACCGGGTTCACACGGCAAGGAGGCAGCTTAATTGGCTCTGCGTCTCCAACATCGACATCATGCACCAACACAGTAGCTCCTCCCGGAGTGGCACCGAACACCTGCGGGCACTCCCGCAGCAACGCCGAAAACTCCTGCCCCTCCTCGGGAGGCAGATGAGAAAGCTCAGCCCGGAGGTCACCCATGATATCAGGATTCCTCCCCAAACCATCACCCAGGCCCACGCTGCATGGAAGAACCTCACTTGCAGACTCGGGTGGAACAGCTACAGTGCAGACTGGGTTATTTTCGTCCCGCCTGTGATATAACTTTAGCATGTTGATGTGACATAGTTGCTTGTTCTTTCTACGATCTGGTGTGGCGATGACATAGTTGACATCACTGAGTTTCTTCTCCACGAAATAAGGATCACTAAACTTGGCTTGAAGAGGTTGCCCATGAACTGGTAGCAGAATCAAAACCTGATCTCCTGGCTGAAAGTGGCGTAACCTGGACTTCTTATCATACCAAGTCTTCATCTTCTCCTGAGCAGCTCCTAAATTCTCTCTCGCCAGTTGTAAAGCAGTGGACAGCCGTTCTTTGAACTTCATCACATACTCCAGCAGGTTGACGTCATCTTCCTCCGACAGCCAGCATTCCTTGAGTAGCTTAAGGGGTCCTCTTACTTCATGGCCAAACAGTAGTTCAAAAGGTAAGAAGCCCAGTGACTCATTTGGAGATTCTCTTGCGGCAAACACAACGAATGGAAGACCTTTATCCCAGTCTTTCTGATGTTCCAAACAGTATTTCTTGAGCATCGATTTGAGTGTTTGATGATATCTCTCCAACGCTCCTTGGGTCTGGGGATGGTAAGCTGAAGACGTGATCTGGGTGATGCCCAACTCTTTCAGAGACTGCTTGAAAACATTCGACATGAAAATACTTCCCCGGTCTGACTGTACCTCCTTGGGCAGACCAAACTTTGTGAAGAACCCTAGCATTTCCTTAACCACGTTCTTTGCTGAGATATTTCTAAGTGGAATGGCTTCAGGATAACGAGTAGCCATATCAATCAGGGTCAACACATAAGAAAATCCTGAAGAAGGCTTAGGAAGAGGACCCACAATATCCACCAACACACGGGTGAATGGCGCCTCAAAAGGAGGAATGGGAACTAGAGGTGCAACCTTTTCGGTCTGATTACACTTCCCCACAACTTGACAGGTGTGACAAGACTTACAATACCAGGAAACATCCCTGAAGATACCTGGCCAGTAGAAGTGTTTCAAAATGCGTGCCACAGTCTTCCTCACTCCAAGGTGTCCTGCCAAACTGGAATCATGAGCCACTCTATTGATATCCTGCCTACAAACACGAGGGATGACAACTTGATGTACAACCTCCCATTCACAGTCGGCTGATGCTGTTGGGGGCCTCCACTTCCTCATAAGTACTCCTGACTTTACATAATAACAAGTAGAAGCACCGGCTGACTCTTCTTCACTGTAAGCAGAGTTAGCTAGAACTTTCAACTCAGGGTCAGCAACCTGCAACTCAACCAACTCTTGACGAGACAAATTATCAACACTACGGGGTACTGCCTCATCTGGTGAGTGGTCCAAATTAGCAAGAAAAGTGTCAGCTAGGATAACATCATCATCATCATTATCCCTCTAAATCACCAGTAACTT
>NC_136954.1:32423290-32458900 GCF_032717465.1 Coenobita brevimanus
TCCCCGCCTCCAAATTATTTTGTTATAGAGATGATGCGTCATATAAGAATGTGGCAGACATGTCCCAAATGCCAAACTACGCAGTGGAACAATAAAGCAGCTTTTGCCCCAGACTGTACACCGTTGCATCCACTCATGACACAGTCAGTGAAATAAGTCCAAACCGACACACACACACACACACACACACACACACACACACACACACACACACACTTTAACCCCATCGGTACGGTGATATACATGCTATTTACCTGTAGTTATTGCTATCACATCACGATTTCACTCAGCGTAGGAGAGATGTTTCGAAAAAGAGGAGATGCATATAAAAATCAGCAACAGTTTCACTATGAAAGACTATTTGGCAAAGCTGATTATTATCTGGTGGTGACTCTTACCTGGTGGTGATGGCTTAGTGGCATCACAGCACGGTAACTACATACAGCTGGCCGACGAAGAGATTGGAACAGTTGTCTATAGTTATGAAAATATCAGTTAAGTAAAAACTACAAATTTACTAGAGAAATAAAACAAGTCAACTACTGTGTAGTGACTACTGTTATTACTAGTAGTAGTAGCAGTAGTAGTAGTAGTAGTTGTTGTTGTTGTTGTTGTATGGTAGTAGTAATAGTAGTAGTTGTCGTAGTAATGTTGTTGTTGTTGTAGTTGTTGTAGTAGTTGTCGTAGTAATGTTGTTGTTGTTGTAGTTGTTGTATGGTGGTGGTAGTAGTAATAGCAGTAGTAATAGTAGTAGTAGTAGTAGTAGTAGTAATTGTTGTTGTTGTTGTTGCTGCTACTGCTGTTGTTCTTGTTGTTGCAATATTTTAATAGTAGAAGTAGCAGTAGTAAATGTAGTAATTGTCCTTATTGTAATATTGTAGTTGTAGTAGTAGTAGTAGTAGCAGTAATTGTTGCTGCTGTTGTTCTTGTTGTTGAAATATTTTAATAGTAGAAGTAGCAGTAGTAAATGTAGTAATTGTCCTTATTGTCATATTGTAGTTGTAGTAGTAGTATTAGTAGTAGTAGTAGCAGTAATTGTTGTTGTTGTTGTTGTTGTTGCTGCTGTTGTTCTTGTTGTTGAAATATTTTAATAGTAGAAGTAGCAGTAGTAAATGTAGTAATTGTCCTTATTATAAGATTGTAGTAGTAGTAGTAGTAGTAGTAGTAGTAGTAGTTGTTGTTGTTGTTGTTGTTGTTGTTGTTGTTGTTGTTGTCGTTGTTGTTGCTTCCCCAGGTTCATCTGAAAAGTGAATCCAGTGAACTACAGGCGGAAGCTGTCTTCCTCTTGCAGTCCACTATCCTCCTTTTGGGGACAAGGGAGAGAACTGAAGGACGTTTGTATCATCGGGCAGCAGAGCCACCAAGTTATATCTGTGCCACCACGTGAAGGCGTCCCTCCTCAACACCAAAGTGATACGTAAAGTAGGGACAACAAGAACTGTAAATGGCTTCGTAGCACCTCGACCTAATCGATTTATTATGCACATAACACCGTAATACTCCTTTGTATATATATATATATATATATATATATATATATATATATATATATATATATATATATATATATATATATATATATATATATATATATATATATATATATATATATATATATATACACACACACACAGATTCATTTTATGTTGACATGGTTTGCATGTATAACATACAAGAGGATGCTGTGTGCAGAATAAATCAGTAAGGATGAGGTGCTACGAAGCCTCTTATGCTACTTTTATAATCAGTGCCTATGTGCAACACGTTTGTCCAAGACACAATCTTCGCACAGAATAAGTCCTATAAGACTGGCATTGTATCCAAGTCCCCAAGCTTATTATACGGCTGGTGGGACTGGATAAAGGCAAACAGAATTTGTCCAACGGTCTGACCGGCCAGAGCATAATGACACGTTAATTCACGAGGCTCTGGTTGCCAGCATACTGACAGCGTTAATTCATTAGGCTCTGGTTGCCAGCATACTGACAGCGTTAATTCATTAGACTCTGGTTGCCAGCATATTGACAGCGTTAATTCACGAGACTCTGGTTGCCAGCATACTGACAGCGTTAATTCACGAGACTCTGGTTGCCAGCATACTGACAGCGTTAATTCACGAGACTCTGGTTGCCAGCATACTGACAGCGTTAATTCACGAGACTCTGGTTGCCAGCATACTGACAGCGTTAATTCACGAGACTCTGGTTGCCAGCATACTGACAGCGTTAATTCACGAGACTCTGGTTGCCAGCATACTGACAGCGTTAATTCACGAGACTCTGGTTGCCAGCATACTGACAGCGTTAATTCACGAGACTCTGGTTGCCAGCACACTGACAGCGTTAATTCACGAGACTCTGGTTGCCTGGGGACGCAGCAACAACGTAACTGATTCAGGCCATGTTGGTGACGGACATACATGGCATACACAGGGAAATAAAGGTGTAATATGCAAAACAAGGCACTTATGATAAGTCATTGGACTGAAAGGAATAAAGCGGAACGGCAAAGTCGCACAAAATAAATACCTTAAAGGAGTAAATAAATTAATAAAATAACGTGTGCTGTGTGATGGCCGCCCCCACCCCTACTGCAGAATAACCCATTGCCTCGCCATGGCGTCTCTGGCTGGCCTGGCTTCAGTGCGCCACCGATTTCAAACAGTAAATTACTTGGTGGCGCTGGGTTTATGTGATCGATTCCACTGTACTCATATCGACAGATTTAATCTTTTGGATACGCTGGGTTTATATAATTGATTTACCTGTGGTGAGAAAACTAATCATATAGCTTTTGGCTGCAGTAAGGCATTTTGACCTACCTGTAGTCGAATGATTCGAAACACATTGTTGATAATATAATGTATGATTCTTGTGGGGAGGAATTGGGTGCATCTGCAAGAAAATAAAAAAAAATAATCAATATGTTTTTAAGTAGTGTCATCTTTGGATTAGAGTTCAGACCTCATTACATTTCTTTGTAAGTGACGAAATCTGCAGAGTGCTCCTTAATGTTTTCTTGCATGCTATATACAGTACATGTGATATTAACAGCGTCATCTTTTTTTCATTCTAGACGATTTCTTACACTTAAGAAAGAAACCACGTGTTACAAGGTTTAATAAATACTATATTAAACCTATCAAGGTCAGTAACGTTTCGTTAAGTTGATAAAAAAAATGCTTGGATAAAGCTAGAGCAAAGTTAAAATTACGTGGCCGTGTTGTGTTGACCGCCGTCCCCCGCCACCACGAGAGGGACAGCACCGGCCCGGCCATGGAGTCAGGGAGCCATGTTGTTGTTAGTAAAGGACAGTTGATAACGTTTATTCTTTACTGGTAATTTTTCTGTTACGCAATGACCTCCCGCTTTATTTTACCGGTGACATGTTGACAGTAGGCTAGTAACAGTAGTAGATTTGCTGCCGTTTGTGTTGCTACTGATGTAGCCACAAAAGCTCACTTGGCCGGGAACCAGGTGCAGTTCACCATCCTCCATTCGGGAGATATGGAGGGAGTTAAGGGACTTGTTAAAACCGGTTATATAGGTTTTACTGCGTGAGGGCACCGCTCTTCAGCACCAAGTCGATAGTAAAAGAAAATATATAACATACCAGTGAATAATGAGGTGCAACATGCAAAACAAATTACTAGGGAAGTACTGCTCATATACAAACAATACGGCTATATAATTTCATATAGTGTAATATCTATAGAACATATACTCGTACATAATATGGGAAAATGTTTATGCACTCTATGTTATATAACTATTTAAATAATGATTTACCTCATTCTGTGTTCAAAGACTTGCTCAATACGTAGACACAGTCGGATATTATATACTACGTAACACCCCAATTGAAGGTTATATTATGTTCCTTCCACAGTTCCTAGTACGTGGAATAAGAGTGACCCGCGATCGTCGTCTGGTAAGCGTTGGCGTCTCTCAAATACCTCATCCTTAGCCAGTTATGTTCCATTCTACGACTATATATTCTTCTGACTGTTATTTATAGGACAATTGGCCTAAATGTGATTATACTGCATTTTGACAGTGCAGGTCTGTCGAACAAGAGGTCTCAGTGCACAGTATATATTACAATGTGACTAAAATTACTGTCTTACCCAAACATTCGCGTCATCTTAACTCCTCTCCTCTCCTTTCCATGTTTTCCATTATGTTCGTCCCTTTCTACTTCACTGCTTTTTGTATTTCTCCATTATAGCTTTAATCACTAGCCTGTGTGTTATGTAACATCCAACGAAGACATATTACAACAGTAATGTCAATCTCCAGTCCACACACACACACACACACACACACACACACACACACACACACACACACACACACACACAGCAGAAGTACAATCGGAGATTTAAGAAAACTTTTTTGCACCGATTTTTGCCAATGTTATTATCACTTTATATCGAGTTATTTTTACAGATTATTTCTGCTAATTTCATAGACAAAGCCTTCCCGAACACCAAGTTATTTTTTTTTTATTCTATCTATCTATCTATCTATAGCCCGACGCCCTAATCCCGCAAAGGGTGGCCGCAGACAAATCGCCTCCAAGTCACTCTGTCACCCACCATTTGACTCCCCTCCCCCCAACTCACCCCCCCCTCCCTCATATACCTCTCAACTCCATCCCTCCACCTCATCCTCGGTCTACCCCTCCCTCTCCCTCCCTCCACCTCACCTACATACACCCTCTTAGTCAGTCTTTCATTCTCCATTCTCTCCACATGTCCAAACCACCTCAGTGTATTTCTCCTAATCTTTTCAACCACATCCACATCTACCCCACAACGTTCCTTCACTTCTTCATTTGTCAACCTGTCCCTCCACGTCACTCCACATGCTCCTCTCAAGTAACTCATTTCCACTGCTCTCACTCTTGACTTGTTCCCCTCTTGCAAGGTCCACGCCTCGCTTCCATACGTCAGGGTAGGGATCACAATACCATCATGCAGTGACTTCTTAACTTCCATACTCACCTCCCTATTTCTCATCACTGCTTTCAGTGTACCAACAACCTTTCTTCCCTGCTGTACCCTTTCACGTACTTCATCCCCCAAAGTTCCATCCTTACTCATCACACTACCCAAGTACTTGAATGCACTCACAATCTCCATATCCTCACCATCCAACCTCACTGCACACTCTGTGACTTCATTCCTCTCAAACACCATAACTTTACTTTTGTTTACATTAACTTTCAGCTTCCTCCTCCTACACACTGTCCCAAATTCATTCACCAAACCTTGCAACTCCCATTCATCTTCACTCAACAATACCGTATCATCAGCAAACAGCAACACAGGAAGCTTCCAAATCTCACCCTCATTCATTAGGGCCACCCCCACATCCACTGCCCTACCTTGCACCTCCTTTACAACCCCATCCATATATATATTAAACAGCCATGGAGACATCACACACCCCTGTTTCAGTCCCACATTGAGATCAAAGAACTCACTCAGCTCACCATCCACTCGCACCGTAGCCCTAGCTCCCTCGTACATACTCTTCACAGCACTCAACAATTTCCCCTCCACTCCATATATTCTTAATACCTTCCACATACCTTGCCTATCTATTCTGTCATAAGCTTTCTCCAAGTCCATGAAGGCAGCATACACTTTCCTTCCCTTCTCTAGATACTTCTCCACTAAACATCTTAGAACAAATATCTGATCTACACACCCTTTTCCCTTCCTAAATCCCCCTTGTTCTTCTCCAACTAGCGGGCTGTAAATCCGGTTTGAGTGATGTGCAGTCGGCGACAACTTGAAATTGTTTTTTTTTTTCTACGTACCGTGTTTTTATTTTCTATGTAACACGCGTGGTATTCGTTTCTCTTCATCAAACAGCATTAAGTGTAAATTCAGTGTAAAGTTATATACAGACTGGATAAACTTGGTCCGGATTGTACAGCAGAAGTTCCAAATTTGTATCCCTCACCCGGCTGTGACGGCCGAGTCGGTAAGGTTCCGCTGATCCAACCGTGGCGGGTGAGATCGAGTCCACCCCCGCACAGGTGAAGCGAACTGTATCCGTACACGGAAAGAGCTGGGCGGAGTTGCTTGTCTTGGCATGTGGTTGTCTTGGTTGGCTGTGTTGGTTGTTGGAGGGTCGCGGAACGGGGAAGGCCTGATCCTTCTGGGAAGTGAGGAGAGGTGTCATCTGGGGTCCGGAACCTGGGTGCATCACGAATCACGGAACGGGAGACAGGCTGTGATCCAGGATGCGACGGGGTTGTTAGTTGGTTGATTGTCTTGATTAGGTGATTGTCTTGGTTAGTTGATTGCCTGCTTGATTTGGCTAGTTGCTTGGCATGGTTGTTGGATGGTCGTACAACGGGGAAGGCTTGATCCTTCTGGTAAGTGAGGAGAGGTGTCATCTGGGGTCCGGGACCTGGGTGCATCACGAATCACGGAACGAGACAGGCTGTGATCCGGGATGCGACGGGGTTGTTGGTTGGTTGATTTGTCTGGCTTGGTTGGTTGTCTGGTTGGTTGTCTGGCTTGGTTGTCAGGCTGATTGTCTAGGTTAGTTGACTTCCTCCTTGGCTTGAGTGCTGGATGGTCGCGGAACGGGGAAGGCTTGATCGCTCTGGGAAGTGAGGAGGGGTGTCATCTGGGGCCCGGAACCTGGGTGTACCACAAATTACGGAACGGGAGACTGGCTGTGATCCGGGATGTGACGGGGAATGTTGGTTCGTTGGTTGTCTGATTGGATTGACCGGTTTGGTTGGCTTCGTTGCTGGATGGTCGCGGAACGGGGAAGGCTTGACCCTTTCGGGAAGTGAAGAGAGGTGTCATCTGGGGCCCGGAACCTGGGTGCATCACGAATCACGGAACGGGAGACTGGCTGTGATCCGGGATGCGACGGGGTGTGTTTGTTGACTGTCTGGTTGATTGGCTTGATTGCTCATAATTCACCATCTCATAACTCACCATCCATAGCCCATCGTCACTCATAGCCCATATCACTCATAGATCAACACTCACAGCCCATCATCACTCAACTCATCATAACTCATAGCCCATCATCACTCATAGCCCATCATCACTCATAGTCCATCATCACTCATAACCCATCACTCATAACCCATCATCACTCAACCCATCATCACTCATAGCCCATCATCACTCATAAACCATCATCACTATAGCCCATCATCACTCATTACCCATCATCACTCACAACCCACCATCTCCCATGACCCTCCATCACTCATAGCCCATCATCACTCAACCCATCATCACTCATAGCCCATCATCACTATAGCCCATCATCCCTCATAGCCCATCATCACTCATAACCCATCATCAATATAGCCCATCATCACTCAGAGCCCATCATTCCTCACAGCTCATCATCACTCACAACCCAACATCACTCACAGTCCATCATCACTCATAGCCCAACATCACTCACAGCCCATCATCACTCATAGCCCATCATCACTCATAGTCCTTCATCACTCATAGCCCATCATCACTCATAGTCCATCATCACTCATAACCCATCACTCTCACACTCACAATCCAACGTCATTCATAACCCATCCTCACTCATAACCCACCATCTCTCACAACCCAGTATTTCTCATAACCCACCATCTCACACAACCCACCATCTCACACAACCCACCATCACTCACAACCCACCATCTCACACAACCCACCATCTCACACAACCCACCATCACTCACAACCCACCATCTCACACAACCCACCATCTCACACAACCCACCATCTCACACAACCCACCATCTCACACAACCCACCATCACTCACAACCCACCATCTCCCATGACCCTCCATCACTCATAATCCACCATCTCCCATAACCCAACATTTCTCAAACCCAGCATCACTCATAACCCAGCATTACTTACAACCCCACTATCTCTCATAACCCACCATCACTCATAATCCATCATCACTCATAGACCACCAGCACTCATAACCCATCATCACTCACAACCCATCATCACTCATAGACCAGCATCACTCCTAACGCATCTCTAATAAACTACCATCACTCATAACCCAGCATCACTCATAACCCACCATCTCTTATAAACTACCATCACTCATAACCCACCATCACTCATAACCCATCATCACTCATAGACCAGCATCTCTCATAACCCACCATCACTCATAACCCACCATCACTCAACCCACCATCACTCTTAACCCACCATCACTCATAACCCACCACCTCTCATAACCCACCATCACTCACAGACTAGCATCACTCATAATGCACCATTTCTCATAACCCACCATCTCTCATAACCCACCATCACTCATGGATCAGCATCACTTATCACCCATCATCACTCATAACCCACCATCACCCATAGACCAGCATCAATCATAGACCTGCATTACTCATAACCCACCATCTCTCGTAACTCACCATCAGCATCTCTCATAACCCATCATTACTCATAACACACCATCCTAAGTCTTGCGAATTTCTGTCTGATGGTTCACTGTATAATCATCCAACAGTATGAACAGTGAGCAATAGAGATATTTGTATAATTTAATATTTTACTGAAGTATTGGTTCATTAATACTATTGCCTACTGGATAGCATATCATGGAGTCCTCCTAATGGAAACATCCAAAAAGTAGCTACTTTTTTTTTTTTTTTTTTTTTTTTTTGAGGATACGAGAACAAGACTAGTATACTGTGCAAGCTGCCATTAAAACAATATTCGACACTTCCCTTTCACCAAAATCCCCCCCACCCACCCTCATTCGTTTCCCATTCCTCTGCCTCGTCTTGTCGACTTCATTTGCCTGTCTCAGCTCCTCCTACAGCCATGTTGATTTATACCCTCTCCTGTATGCTTTACATAATCCTTAATTTAAAAGTGGATTTGTGTGTGTGTGTGTGTGGGGGGGGGGGGGGGATTTTGGGCATAGACCAAACAACCTTTTGCCTGGGGTCCAGCAGTCTTACGTGTCACACACCGATCAACCCTTACGGGTTTGGATTTTAATGTTACCAGTGACGGCATTTTTCATAAATTAAATAATATAATAGCCTAGATTTTAGTAAGTGTGTATAACTTGCCAGTAGATTCATCGATATGCGAAACTATCCCTGCATGGTATAAGAGATGGCATGTCGGCAGAAATTCAGAGGATCTCTCAGGCTGATTCCCCCCAAACACTTAACTGTATTATTTCAGTCAAGCACACTTGACTATAACCTGTAACTCTGACCACACAAGCTGTTTTCACTTTCCCCCACACCAAGGTGCTGAACACAGTTCCCCACCTCTAGTCATATTCTCCTATATCCCTTTAGGGTATACATCCGCGCACACACACACACACACACACACACACACACACACACACACACACACACACACAAGCGCAAACAAAATATTACTTTGTTCAACGTGTGCGAATGTCTATGGGCATTATGCCTGTGTGTGTGTGTGTGTGTGTGTGTGTGTGTGTGTGTGTGTGTGTGTGTGTGTGTGTGTGTGTGTGTGTGTGTGTGTGTGTGTGTGTGTGTGACAGACAGACAGAGAGTCAATTTAGATAGCTTCCCCTGAACGAGTAGGTGTGAACATCACTGTCTCCGTCAGAGGCAACAAAGGTATTCCAAACGCGTCTCAACATGCCTCACTGCCTCTGTTTCAACACACGTCAACATGGGAGTATATGTTAAATTCACCACGGTCTCCCCTAATTCATATGATGCCCATTCCATCCGAGAGCTTCAGTATTCAATTGTATTTAAAACTGCGTCTCTCAAAATAGTATCAGTAATCAAGGCTAAAGTTGCAAAGGGAAAGGCAAGCCCAAAATCTTCAACGAACACTTATGGAACACGTGTGGGTATCAGGTTTACTCAGCTTGCATCCCGTATTGCTTGTTGCAGTTGCCGTGATATAATGAGGCTAGACACATTTCATTTTCGTCACGTACTAAGAAATTATCGTAAAAACTGGGAGTTACCTTCCCTTCGTTTCATCATACAAGCCTATTACATTAAACAAACTTTATCCTCATATACCTAATTATGCCTGGATGATTCCCCCGTCTTTCACAGTCGCATTCAGTTTAGGGGAGAGTCTTTGTGCTTGAGGGGTAGGTGTAGCCTTCGTCAAACGTTACACTGCTGTAGGTCTTCCTGGAGCTTAAGGAAATTGTTTGATGTCAGCAAGTGAATAATAGAAGTCACGTCCTAGGGATGAAAGAAGCAAGCTCCAACACTTATTCCATTCCCTGATACTCACCCCTTCATCATCTGACTCTTCCTCTGTCACTCTTCTTCTCTGGCAACACACATCCCATGTAACTATAATAATACATTCAGGGGCAAAGGGTGCTTTCTACTCCACTGCGTCCATTGCACATTTAGGGCCCATCTGTCACTTCCTCAGCGAAGCATCATATCAAAGAGAATAAAGATAATATTTCATGAAACAATCGGAGACTTTTATCTTAGAAATTTTAGTTAGCAGAAAGAAATGAGAAGCCGAAGATGTGAAATAATGCACAAATCTTTATCCTCAGCTACAGCCGTGACGTCTCCTCATGCTACTGTAACCTTGACCCTTGCCGAATTGCTCTCAAAGTTAAAACGCTCCATTCACACCCTGCCATCAGCTTTTTTCACTAAATTTGGTCTAAGTGGGTTAAAACCGTTTAAGTCGATTTTGTTTTGTCAATGGGTTACCTGGCCAATGACAACCACCAAGCTTGGTTAAAATCAGCTGAACACTTTTTGAGTTAGTCTGTTTTCACACACACACACACACACACACACACACACACACACACTATCCAAAATATAACACCCGCTCTTCCTTCGCGAGTCGCAAATGTACAGCAGCAGAAGCAGCAGCGGCGGCGGCTGCGGCGGCGGCAGTGGCGGCGGCAGCAGCACCAGCACCAGCAGCAGCACCAGCACCAGTAGCACCAGCAGTAGTAGTAGTAGTAGTAGTAATATAATAATAAAGATGATCGGTCATTATAGAATCCGAATATTTGACCTTGCCTTATGACCTTGAACTTTCACCAATTGCTCTCAAAAGCAAATCACTTCATTCTTGCCTGACACCTACTGTATATAGTCTATTTGTTTTGACCTTGCCCCGTGACATTAACTTTTCATCTTTCTCTATTCCACTGACATCTTACAGATTACCCGTCCCCGCCCCGGAGGGGTTTGAGGCACGGGTACTGTCAGACTCGGTTTGTCTGTCCGTCTGTCTGTGTCTGTTTGTTTGTTTGTTTGTCTATCTTTTAACAACTTTACGCAAAAACTACTGATGCGATTTTGACTAAAATTACTGGGAAGATTGGTTATGACTTTCAGATCACCTGGTTAAATAATGAGCCAAACTGAGCCAAGGGGCAGGTTGTAGGCCCCCTCCCCAAAAAAAAAAAAAAGTTTTTTTTTTCCAACACTTTCAAATTCATCATATCGACATGAAACCAAAACCTAAAGGTGCATCTTTCAAATCTGCATCCTATAACATGCCTCACTACATCAGGGTGGTCATCCCCCAGTTAGCGGTAGGGAGGGTCAGTGTCAGGTGGGTCGGGCCTAAAGTTTCAAAAGGGCATAAAATAGTCAGTTTTCACCCGATGTACTCCAAATTTGATATGTGACATCTTTGACTAGATATCCCGTTGTGTTTATACGCCGGCACTAAAATGACTGCCGCGGACGGGTTTGCTGCGCCTTGGCACCGCTTCTTGTTAATTAAAAAACTGAATCCTTCTATTACCCGTCCCCGTCCCCGGCTATTGTTTTCACTCGGTTTGTCTGTTTATTTGTTTGTCTGTCTGCTAACAACTTTACGCAAAAACTACTGGTGCGATTTTGACTAAAACTGCAAGGATGATGGAGCTGCTGATCACCTGATTAAATTTTGGGCCAAACTGAGCCAAGACTCAGGCTGTTGCCCCCCCCCCCCGGAAAAAAAAAATGTTTTCTTTCGCCATAACTCCTTACAAATTCGTCATATCGACATGAAACCAAAACCTAAAGGTGCCTCTTTCAAATCTGCCTCCTATTACATGCCTCATTACATCATGGGGGTCACCACCCAATCAGCGGCAGGGGGGTCGATGTCAGGTGGGTCGGGCCTACAATTTCAAATGGGCACAAAATCATAAGTTTTCAGCCGCAGGGGGGTCAATGTCAGGTGGGTCGGGCCTAAAATTTCAAATGGGCACAAAATCATCAGTTTCCACCCGATTTACTCCAAATTTGATATGTAACATCTTTGACTATACTTATTCTTTTAAAATCGAGGCGAAGATACACTTGACACGTTGGTGATGACTGGCTGAATGCAACATTACTTCATAATCTCTTTACTCGTTAGCATTATTAGTTGACAACATATATCTGAGGGGGAAATTTGGGTTAGTATATGTTATTCGGACATGTTGCGTTCAGCTAATAATCACCAACCTGTCAAGCACATCTTCGCCTCAAAAAAAAAAGAAAAAAAAAAAAAAAGAAAAAAAAAAAAAAAAAGGGTAGATATCCTGTTGTGTTTAGACGTTCGCACTAAAATTACTGCCGGGGACTGATTTGCTGTGCCTTGGCACAGTTTCTTGTTCGTGCTTTTCACTTAACCTTTCCAAAGATTTTTTTTTTTTTTTTTTCTTCAGAGAAAAACTGAAGCTGCCCTTGCCATGTGATCTTAACCTTTGACATACTGATCTAAAAAATAGGTCTGGTGTTAGTGTGAATGAACTACTTGACTCTACTGAAAAGAAAAACTTAATCGAGACAGCTTAATCCCCCTCTATCTATTTATCTATATATCTATCTATCTTTCTATCTTATCCACCCCTGCAAGTAGAACACAAGCTGAGAGCAAACAAGATAACATTTTCCACTACTACTTTTAATTACACCTCAGAGCAAACACACACACACACACACACACACACACACACGTGTAAATGAACCACCAGATTAATTTAACACTCCCAGGCATTTGTTCTCTCTCTCACCTGAGTAAAATCAAATTGTGTTTGGTGGCTAAGAACACTGGGGTGAGAAGGTTAATGGAGACAGTATCAACATTCTCAGGCATCTCTGTAATTAGATAACATTTCAGAAATATATTAGGTCTGTATATGCATAGGCTACCTTCCCCGAGTTTAGCTTCTTTCTCTTACGCTGAATAAGATAGCCCGACGGTCGCAAGAATTAAATAGGAATGAGCTTTTGGTTGGTACTTGACTTTTCCCCCCCTATCTCCACTGATATCGCTCACCTTAAGAGTTTTCAGTATAAGAGCTTTCAAGATACCGTGTTCTAAGAGTTTTCATGATGTTGTATCTTAAGAGTTTTCAAGATATCGTGTCCTTTAATGTATTCAGTGGTACAAGACGCCCCTAAGATGGGTACAATCTTATGTTGCAACAAGAATAACTACAAAAGAATGTCGCTGTAGTCAACGTGTTAATTTCTGATATTTAATGCTAGGTTAAGGCTACCTCCAGACGATTTAGTTCAGCTCAAGTGACCTGGTTATTGAAAGTTACAGCAAGCCCTTCCACTTGGTATAGCGTTGACCTTCCATGGATCTGCACTCAACTCATATCACCTCTTTCCAACCCATTATTTAACGTGTACGCCAAGTATGCTCCAAACTTACAAGACATTTTGTTCACACACACACACACACACACACACACACAAATACCGCAACGCCTGCCCACCACCACCACTGCTGGTACCACTACCACCATAAACCTTTACGCTGTATTCTGTGCGCCACGTCAGCTCCTATTCCACTAAGCTGCGTCTAAGCCCAGGATATGATGAACTGGATATTTATAATGATCATAAATGGCCATACTGACTTAATTATGCAAATGGACCACATGAACGTGAACTTCTTAACTCCTGTGATCAGATTTCTTTTTATTCTTGTTATCTGGAGACGACATTATTCAAGCTATGTGGGATTATAAGTACGGATGGGGTTGGATGGGATTAATTAAAGCTATGTCCAGCTCTTCGTACTCGAAAAGGAGTCTTTAATCTGACTAAAACCATCTGGAGGGAGCACCGATAAAAGAGAATTATGTCAGTGTCGTGAAATAGCGACCCATTCAGTCAAATGATGCAAGGTTGTTTTTTATTTTCTCTACTACAACAAGGAGACTTTTGGAAACGGAAAGGGTAGACGCAGCCTTCACATATCTTTAATACGTGTAACCAATCCTAAGCTGAATAAAACTGTGTAGATAAAGAATAAAGTAATAATGTTGTCACCATCAATCGTGCTACTACCAAACTATATTATTTTGCAAAGGGGTTAATGAAGGCTATAGCTATCCATAAACAGGCTTTGTGAAGGCGTTAATGAGGGCTACTGTATATTCAACCCCTCCAGCTCAAAGGGCCTCTCCCCTAAAAAAAAAAATAAAAAATAAAATAAAAAATAAATAAATTGTAATATCACGAATGGAATGAAAATCGTCATCGTACTGGCGATGTAAAGTGTTATAAATGAATTTAATGACGTTATTATGTAGATGAACCCATGAAATTGAGCTTCATGACTACCTCTGCACGAGGACGTATGTTTTAACCTTATTCTTGTTATTTCTAAGCAATAATATTCACAGGGGAGATACAGTGTTCTTGTTATCTCTAAGCAATAATATTCACCACAACTACTACCAATCCTACCTTCACCACCAACACAACTACCATCACTACCTTCACCACCACCACAACTACCATCACTACCTTCACCACCAACACAACTACCATCACTACCTTCACCACCACCACAATTGCCATCACTGACTTCACCACCACCACAACTACATCATTGCCTTTATCACCAGCGTATTATCATTGTTATTATTACCATTAACATTACCATTATTATTACTGATAGTAGTAGCAGTAGTAGTATTTGGTAAGTAGTAATCAGTATTAGTTGTAGTAGCACGCAGTCTACGAAAACATGGCATTGTTAGGCTATCTTGCCACCTCTTCCTTAGCGATTTAGTTTTAATGAATATATGTAAGTATTCTCTGTATGTTACCTCGTTTAAACATCGACTCGACATATGGTACATTAATAACATATACGGTATGCTAAAACAGGAATAAACCACTATGGATGAAGTGCTTGGCGTCCTCCACTGCCGACGAGAACACTGAATCAAAACAGAAATTTCTTACCTTATATGCCACGGTATCTCCAGTTTCACGCTGTTTCCTCATCTCTACGTTCTTTATTCTTTTCAGGGCACTATACGTTCACATATTATATATAGTTGTCACGTATCTACCGCAAATGTCCCAAGATATTGGTGAAAAATACGAGACAGCGTAACGCGTGCCACACATAAACACTTTTTCTCGCCGATAATGACCCGGAGGAATACATGATCACTCAGGCGGTCACATCGCAGTCTCCCAAAAAACTAGTTCCCATACATTTTATGGCACCCATTAACCTTTTTCTGGAGTATTCCTGCTATCAGTCAGCAATGATGTATCAGTTACACATAGATGTTTAATGAAAAATGTCACAAAAGCAATATTTATAGAAAAATCACCTGAACTGGAAGATGAGGAGCAGCGCGTCTTACAAGGGAGCGGCAATTTTATAACACCTGTCTACTAAGGAATCTCTGGTACTCTTATTTGATATTTACTATGAGTACAACACTTTACTAGTCTGATGTATGCTGTTTATGTCTCCTTAATATCAACTTAGACTGCATTAAGAATATATAAAGGAATATAAATGCCCCTTGGGAAGAAATGAAGCAGTTAGGATGTGGTACTTGAGCGACACTTTGGCCTACTACCGTAGAAAACGTGCCAGGACGCAGCACTCAGGCGGTCACGTCTCTATCGCTCCAAAAAAGTAGTTCCCACACATTTTTCCCATGTTTACCTCTTTCATCGTGTCTTGCGGGTATTAGTTTGCAAAATAATATCCACTGAGCACAGAGGTTTAATAAAGAATGCCTTTTTTTTTTTAATGCAAGGAAGAAGGAACTAAAGGCTAGAAGTCCGTAAGATTCGTGCGAAAAACTTTCAAATAATAAAAACACTAGAATCTGCGAAAGAAAGTAGTACCGCACCACGTAATATTCCATAATTGCCAACAGAAACGTATTTCGACTACTGATCTACCATTTTATATCCACTGAGCATTGAATATTGAAAAAAAAAAAAAAAAAAGTAAGCAATGGTAGGATGGTTGGAGGAAGGAGGGAGGGAGGGAAGAGAAAGGGACAATTAGGAGAAAGGATGGAGAGATGGAAGAAAAGAGATTGCTTTATTTTTTTTTTAATATTATTTTCGAACTTCAATTGATTTTCTTTACCTTTTGCTCCCTTCTATGTCGTTTACTCTCTCTCTCTCTCTCTCTATCCGTTTGTACCTGCATCCCTCTACCTCTATATATCCCTAAACATCTGTCCATATGTATGCAACTCTGTGTGTGTGTGTGTGTGTGTGTGTGTGTTCTCTCTCACCTCTATGGACCCTGGCATGTGCTTTAGCGGTGTGTTTGTCACTCCGTAAACTTGTTTCTCTCACTTTTTCATATTTTATTCCTTCCGCTTTAACAGTTTTTGCTGCAACAAAGTCACTCACACACCTTCCCACCCCCCTCACACTTCCTCTCTTAATCCTCTCCCGTCCCTCCATCTCTTCTCTTCCCTCTTCCTCTCTTCCTCTTTCTCTTCATCCTCTTCTTCCTCTCTTAATCTTTTCCTCTCGCTCCAACCCTTCTCTTCCCCCCTCCTCTCTTCCTCAACGTACCGTAGTGTCATGCGTTAGTTATTCATTCGCATATTCATTTTGCTTCACTACTTTCTTTTTCAGGTTATTCATACTGGTAGCTTATAGAGGAAGTATTACAGAATATAACTTTGCCTTTTCAGTCTTTCCTAAGAAATTTCCATGTCAGTTTTTCCATGCTGCATGGTGGTTTTTCTCACTTTTTCTTGCCAGTTTTAACTGGAGGGTTTGGAGGCGGGGGAAGCCTTCTTACTTTACCATACTTATCGTTCAGCATGTAGAGTCAGATCTCGTAGTCATAGTCTACTCTGTAACAAACAGCCTCGAAAGGATCATAAGATTAGTTGCTGTTTGCTTTCCTTTGTACTCTTTGTACCACCACAACTACCATCACTACCTTTACCATCACCACTACTATACCACCACCACAACCACCGCCTCTTACAAGTTCTCAAAATCCAATATTAAACGAGATAAATTTGAGAATGTAATTGGCTGGCAGTTTTGTCCAAAGTTATAATGGAGAGAGAGAGAGAGAGAGAGAGAGACAGAATGTGAAGGAGGGAAGAGAGACAGGAGAGAGCGAAGGCGAATAGGAAGGAAAGGTGAGGGAGAGTAGCAAAGGGAGGGAGGATGGAGAAGATGAGAGGGAGGGAAAGAATGAGAAGGGAAAGAGGATTGAGGCAGATGACTGGATGGGGAGGAGGTAGGAAAGATGGGGAAGAGTTGTGAGAGAGAGAGAGAGAGAGAGAGAGAGAGAGAGAGAGAGAGAGAATCCTCTTGTAATAATCTGGCACTGCGACGGGAAAATGAGAATGTTTAGCGAATTATTGCCATTTGAACACTGAGGAAGGGGAGGAAAGGGAGGTTTTAAAATAGGTCAGTTCAGGAGGATTTTTCGTTCGTTCGTTCGTTTAGAAAGCTTACAACATCCTTACAGGCGATGACCGTGATGTAAAGTAATGTCGGCTCCCCACGCTGTTCGATCTCTAGCAGCCTCTCCATCCAGACTCTTACTCCCGAAGTCAAATTCTTATATCTCGTCCCCCGCATATGACTGCTTATATTAGGTTAGGTTAGGTTAAGCTGATACAGTTTATGTTTGACTATGTTAGATTAAGCTGGTGATATGTCTGTTTAGATTTACTGCAGTGTTAGATGAGGTTAGGTGCATATGCTAGTTCAGATTATGCTATGTTAGGCTGGGTTAAATTAGGCTAGCTTAAGCTGGGTTAGACTAGTCTCATAGGTGATTTTATTTTTTTCGAAAGATGCCATGGATATGGAAGTAATGTGAGCTTGTCCTGTTCTTGTTCTTTTTCTTGTTGCTGTTCTTGGAGATAACTTTGAAATAAACCATTAGTGAATTCTAACTATTAATAACACATGGCCAATTTCTTAGAATGTAGTCTCATGGCCCCTCCCTTCACCTATATTCCACCCATATCTTTCTCCCACGCCCTTCTCTGTACCTCTACCCCGACTCTCTCTCTCTCTCTCTCTCTCTCTCTCTCTCTCTCTCTCACACACACACACACACACACACACACACACACACAGTCGTCCCAAGATTTGTGTTGTCACCGAGAGAGAAATGTCAGAGAAATTTGTCGCTTCCCTGGCGTTAACGAAGACGCATTGTACACATTCTTCACAGCTTTAACCCCCTCATTGTGGGAACAACTCCAGTATTCTATAACAGCTAATGACACACGGTTATATTTGCTGACAGCGAATCAGAAGAACCTTACTAATTATAATTATCACCATTAACTCTGACATATTTTTTCCACTATCCTATTATTCTATTACAGCCAATGACAGACAATTATATTTCACTGTGAGTGGGCAAAGGTGTCTGGAAGTCTTTTATACTCTGGAAGTCTTCATACTGTCACCATTCACTCATTTATGGTCGGCGCAACTCTAGTGTTTTATTTCTTACCTAATGTCAGACGATTTTATTCACCTGAGAAAGAGTCATTCATTCTACCAAGCAAGGGACAAATCTAGAGTTCCACCCCACACATTAACAAACGATTTTTGATGAGTTGAAAGTGAGTCGTTATAGGAATCTGTTAATATTTTCATTACTAATACTCTCATTATTGGAAGAATTATTCAATACGGTTCTAGAAAATGCTTTAATTTTTTTTTTACACCTGCGTCCGCCAAAGGAGAGATGGTGTCATTCTCAGTAATGTGTGTGGGGGGGGGGTGAGTGTAACGGTAACGAAACAACTGAATTAAATTTTATCAATTTTTACAAAATTTAGTTGAGGTCATGAAGGTCACCAAGTGAGGATACCATCTTTATTTTCAAAACAACAGGTCAAAAGTCAAGGTCACTGAGCTGGGTCACACGATGTCTTAGCAAAATCATCTTTAACAGTTTTAATTCAACTTTGATGAAACTCAGGGGAAGGTTTGGAGTAAGGCAATAATGCAGTGATTCAGTTTCCGGAACCATAAGTCGAAAGCCACAGTTACAAGGCAAGATCAAAGTTGGACCCACGTAGGTGTGTGTGTGTGGGTGCTAACAAAACAGCTCAAAACAGTTATGATCCGATTTTAACCAAACTTGGTGGAAGGGGTAAAGGCCATTCAACGAAACTGGTCACGGGTCAAGGCCACAGGGCATAGCTAGCTTAAAATTTTCGATCTATTTAAACCATATTTGGTGGAAAAGTTAAGGGTCTGGCAAGAATGAAAGGGTTCTAAGAGGATGACATATTGCTATTGAAAAAATTAAAGTCAAAGATCAAGATCACATTGCAGGGTCAAATTAAACAGTATTCATCCAATGTCGCCGACATCTTGTGTAAGTGTTTAGCTTAAAACAAGTACAGTACAAAGTTATTCAAATTTCGTATGCCAGTTAAAGGCCAGAGTCACAGGGAAAGGTCAAAGGTCAACGCCAATGGACAAAGCCAACTCAAAAGGTTTTATCTATTTTGTGCTAAAGTTGGCGACAGAATCATACAAGAAATAAGTTATTCCATTTTGAGAGGCAGCTATTGAAAGTCAAGGTGATAAGGCAAAGTCAAATATTTGGCCCTTAGTCCCGTTGGTGGGCGCGGGTTTCGCATTCCCGGAGTATTACACGTCATATTTTTTTCTTTTTCTTGTTTTTTTCAGAAAGGGAATCACAGGATCCCGACAGTTGATGTATGCAGATGAAAATGGATACATCTCCCTGTCACACACATATCATAAACTAATCAAGAAAGAGGAAAGGTTTGAAGGAGAGAGAGAGAGAGAGAGAGAGAGAGAGAGAGAGAGAGAGAGAGAGAGAGAGAGGAGGGGGAGGAGAAAGGAGGGACATAAAAACTGAAGTCCCGGTAGTGAGTAGGAGAGACTGACACAAGAGTAAAACAAACAAATCTGAAGAAAAGGGAAATAAAAGAGAAATAAGAAAAAAAAAAAAGGGGAAAAAAAAAAAAGGAAAGGGAGAGAAAAATGACAATAGTAAGAGTCAACGATGACAGCCAATCCTTCCCCCCCCCTCTCTCTCTCTCTCTATCTATCTACTTATCTACCTATCTGTCCGCATATAAGTATTTTAATCATTATATAAATTAAGCCTGGTGATTTGTTGAGGTCGCCCATCACAGGAGGCGACGTCAGGCAATAAACGCTAAGCAGATTTTCTTTTTTGGCGCCTTTTTTCCTCCTTATTTTCCTCTATTTATTTTTCCTGTGAATACTGAAACAAATGTCGGAGATTAGTGGAGTGGAAGAAAAGATATGGATAATGAGAGAGAGAGAGAGAGAGAGAGAGAGAGAAGGGGGTAGGAGAGCTTATCACTGTAACTCCAGCCAACAGGTAATAATTCCTTTAATCGCAAGGGCTCACTTATAATTTAATGGAACAAGACGAATATATTTAAAAAAAAAAATCCCCCACGTAGCGAACAGGTTAATGTTGGCTGCCTCTAACTCCTACAGATAAAAATAATTAAAGACATAATATATAAATAAATCCCTTCTATGCTTAATAATAATCCTTAAAAAACAATAGGAATGTAGTTAGAAATGCGTCATCAGAGTGAAGGAGTTGATTCAAATTTGGAGAATCAAGCTGAACTGTAAGAGTTAGTCATTTTTTTGTTTCACGTTTTCGCTAAATGAGATAGCAACAAAGCTCAGTAAAGTCGCTACGAAATTTTAAAAAGGGAAGCGAAAAATAGTTAAATCCTTGGTTGGAAGGGGTTAATATTCACGAAGGAACGAATCAGCTATATATTCACTTACTATGGTCGCGTCTCTATTATTCAAATTTTGCTTAGAGATGAGTTTCTTCAGCTTAGGAGAGATTTGTCGAGCTGGACGGGTTAGATACAGCCTTCGTTAACCCCTTCAGTCTGAGTGTACGTAAGCTGAGTAAGGTGGTATGGATGTAGTAAGAATAAAGAGGAATAAAGATGAATACATAGGGATAGAGATGAATAAAGAGGAATACAGTGGAATAGCTGGGGAGAAAAAATAAAGACGAATAAAGAGGAATAATGAATAATAAAGGAAAATAAGAAGGAATAAAGAGGAATACAGAAGAATAGCGGAATACAGAAGAATAAGGACGAATACCGAAGAAAAAGGAATACAGAAGAATAAAGGGCATAAAGAGGAAGAGAGAGGAATAAAGATTAAAGAGAATAAAGAAGATTAAAGAGGGATAAGGAAGAATAGAGGAAAAGAGTAATACAGAGGAATACTGAAGAATAAATAGAGATTAAGAATAATGGAATAAAGAATAAAGAGGAATGCAAAGAATAAAGAGGAAAAAGGAAGAATAAAAAGGAATAAAGAAGAATAAAAAGGAATAAAGAAGAATAAAAAGGAATAAAGAAGAATAAAAAGGAATAAAGAAGAATAAAGAGCAATGACGAAGAATAAAGAGAAATAAATCAAATAAAGGTTAAAGAGTAATAAAAGAAAATGAACAGTGGAATAAAGGAAAATAAGCAGGAATAAAGAATAAAAAGGAATACAGAAAAATAAAGAGGAACAAGTGAATGAAGTATTGCCAGGCAATACAAAGTGACCTACAGGATGATAACCGTACATAATTATGTACTGTGTATACTATGTGGCAGTGATGTCGCCTCCTTCCCTCCCATTTCCTTCCCAGTTCTTTACCCTCACTTATCCTTCGGCCCTCTGTCTCTCCCGACCCTTCCTTCCTCCCTATGACTCTCCCTACCCTTCCTTCCTCCCTCTGTCTCCTCCCTCCCCTTACTTCCTCCCTCTGTCTCTCCCGACCCTTCCATCCTCCTTCTTTCCCTCCAATGTTCCTCCTTCCCTCATCCCCCTCTCTCCCTCCAATGTTCCTCTTTCCCTCACCTCCCTCTCCTTTCTTCCTCTTTCTCTTCCCTCCTCCTCTCACGTTGCGCCTTCCATTCACACGCTATCCTTCTTCCTTCCCTCCTTCACATTCCTCCATTCCTCTCTCCCTCCATGTTCCCTCCTTCCCTCGCCTGCCTGTCATTTCTCTCTCCTTCTCTTCTTCACCTTCCTCCTTCCCCTCCCCTCCCTAATTCCTCTCTTCATTTTTGTTTTCTCCTCTCTCCAACAATCTCACCGTATCCTTCCATCCTCCTAGCCCCAAACCTCCGCTTCCACCACTTCCTCCCATACCTCTCCTTCCTCCTCCGTTCTCTCTCCGTACCCTCCCTCCCTCCCTCTCTCTCTCCCAATGTTCCCCGTCTCTCTCTCTCTCTCTCTCTCTCAACTGTCCATTATCGATATGCAAATAAGAAAATTCTCATCCTCTATCATTCTTCAAAGCCTCCCTCAAAATTGGTAAAAACGTGGAGCAGGAGGAGGAAGAGGAAGAGGAGGAGTAGGAGGAGGAGGAAGAGGATTACATAGGATTACATAGGAAAGCAAACAGCAAACAGACCTTATGGTCCTTTCTGAGGTTGCTTGTTACAGAGAAAACTATGACTACAAGATCTAACTCTACATGCTGAAGGATAAGGATAGTAAAGCAAGAAGGCTCCCCCCACCACCAAACCCTTCTGGAAAAAGTGAGAAAACCACCATGCAGCATGGAAAAACTGACAGGGAAATTTCATAGGAAAAACTGGAATGGAAAAGTCACATTCTATAATACTTTGTCTATAAGCTACCCGATTGAGTAACCTGAAAGAGAAAGTAATCCAAATAAAATAATAGTTACGGCATGACATTATAAACCGGTACATTGAGTTTATGGTATCAGTAAGTCTGTGGACATATATAACGTGAAAACTACACACTGCACAGTGTGGATGTTTAGGGGTGGTGCGGCAGCCTTGCCTGGCGCTTTTGAGGTAGGCAGCAGTCAATCAGGCCCTAGCTCCGTTCACTCCACTGAGACAAGGAACTCTCCCATGCGGGACAAATACACAAGTCTCATCCTGAAGCAGTGACCCCTGGTAAATTAAAAAAAATCCCGATGGTTGTCACTGGACTAACAGAGACCCTCAGTGATCCACAACCCATCACAGGTCGAAAGTAAGAGTAGTAACCGTTAACTCAGGGCTATCTGTGGAGATCCTAATCTGTGCTTATATTACTTTATTTTCATTGAATAAATTGAAAAATTTAAATGACGTGACACGACACTATGTATGGGTACGTTGTTTACAAGGTGTCTTGTAGACAAAAGGGGAATGAACTTACACGCAGCTATAAAAGCAAGTTATTCCGGACAGAAAAAGAGTCAGCTGAGGATTCTCGTGCAAATACTTGTCTATTTTGTTTTTGAATGTCTCAATTGAGATACTGTTCACGGTATCTGAGGGTACTCTGTTCCAGATATTTACAAAGAAGTATTTTGCTTCATGAGATTGGAAACGCTTTCCAATAATTTTGCAGCCATTACTTCTGGTTTGACTCGATCGGTCTATATAAAAATATTTATTCATGTCTAAGTTGTCATATCCCTTCATGATTTTGAAAACTTCAATAAGGTCCCTCTTAACCTGCGCTTCGTTAGGCTAAATAATTTAAGTTCTTCAAGGCGTTCCTCATATGGTTAGTTTCTACGTCGTATCATTTTTGTGATTCTTCGCTGAATTTTCTCTAATTTTTCAATGTCCTTTTTGTAGTACGGGGACCAGAATTGCACACAATACTCAAGATGGGGACGCACAAGTGAGTTATAAAAGGCAAGTATGACTTTTTCCGATTTAAACTCGAAAGTTCTTCCAATAAAAATCCACCAAGCTTGTTTGCAATTTTTACCACCTCGGTGCACTGCTTACTTGGTTTTAGGTCATTTGATATTATCACACCAAGATCCTTTTCATTGTCTGTACTTGATAACTGGATACTGTTCATTTTGTAGTTCGCATGGACGTTGTTACTTCCAATATGAAGTACTTTACATTTTTCTGTGTTGAATTTCATTTGCCATTTTTCTGCCCAGCTTGCTAAAGTATTAAGGTCATTTTGTAACTCCTGCCACTGTAATTTTGAAGTTACTTTACTGGTTATTTTAGTATCATCTGCAAATTTGGATACTTTACAATTTAGACCCTCATCAATATCATTTATAGAGATAATAAAAAGTATCGGTCCAAGTACTGAGCCTTGGGGAACGCCGCTGATCACATTACGCCATTTGGATTCCTTTCCGTTTATCACAACTCGCTGTTTTCGGTCTGAAGGAGGAGGAGGAGGAGGAGGAGGAGGAGGAAAGAGACAGATACAGAAAAAACACAGAGACGAATGAATGTGTGGAGACTTATATCTTAGGAGGAATAATATAGTGAAGGAAAAGTGGAATATATATATATATATATATATATATATATATATATATATATATCAGTCGACCGGAGAGGTGGAGTTAAATATATGGACGTGGTGGAGTGGGGTGGAGCAAGAGGTGGAGTGTAATGTGGAATGGGAGGTTTGAGTGGTGGAGTGGGAGGTGGACTGATGGAACAGGGTGGAATGGTGGTGTCGCGTAGAGTGGAAGGTGTGGTGGAGTGGCAGGGTCACTGGATGAGTGGGAGGTGGAGTGGTGGAGTGAGTGGTGGTGTGGTGGAAGGTGAATCTTGGAGTGGAACGGTAAATGGTGGAGTGGGACGTGGATTGATGGTGTGGTAGATGGAATGGTGAAGTGGGTGGTGAAGTGATGGGGTGGAAGGTGAGTAATGGAGTGGGAGGTGGACTGGAGGTGTGGGACGTGGAGTGGTGGTGTGGGAGGTGGAATGGAGGAGTGGTTGGAGTGGTGGTGTGGGAGGTGGAATGGTGGTGTAGGAAGTGGAATGATGGTGTGAGAGGTGGAGTGGTGGAGTGGGTGATGGAGTGGTGGTGTGGGAGGCGGAGTGGTGTGATAGTGTGGGAAGTGGAGTGGTGGAGTAGTAGGCAGAACAGTGGACTTGAAGGAGAGTGGTGGTGTGAGAGGTGGGGTGGTGGAAAGAGAGATGAGTGGTGGGGTGCGAGGTGAACTGGTTTAGTGGGGATGATTGATAGAGTGGGAGGTGGACTGGTGGAGTGGGGGTGAGTGGTGGAGTGGGAGGTGGACTGGTGGAGTGGGGGTGAGTGGTGGAGTGGGAGGTGGACTGGTGGAGTGGGGGTGAGTGGTGGAGTGGGAGGTGGACTGGTGGAGTGGAGGTGAGTGGTGGAGTGGGAGGTGGACTTGTGGAGTGGGAGGTGGTGTGGTGGAGTGGTGGAGTGGAAGGTGGAGTGGTGGAGTGGAAGATGGAGTGGTGGAGCGGGAGATGGAGTGGTGGAGCGGGAGATGGAGTGGTGGAGCGGGAGATGGAGTGGTGGAGTGGGAGGTGAACTGGAGGAGTGGGAGGTGAACTGGTTGAGTGGAAGGTGAACTGGTGGAGTGGGAGGTGGAGTGGTGGAGTGGGAGGTGGAGTGGTAGAGTGGAAGGTGGAGTTGTGGAGTGGGAGATGGAATGGTGGAATGGGAGATGGAATGGTGGAGTGGGAGGTGGAGTGGTGGAGTGGGAGGAGTGGGAGGTGGACTGGTGGAGTGGGAGGTGGACTGGTGGTGTAAGACATAGAATGAATTAATGAGAAATGAATTTGTGTATACAACAGTGTACTTGTATATCTATTGAATATTAGACAGATACACAGACCACACAGACTTTACGGTCCCTTCTACTGTAAATGGTCTGACCTCAATCACGTCGGTCCATGGTCCTCAACAGGTGTTTATGTTCGCTGCTGCCAGACAAATATTTTCAACTCAGAGTAACAAGTGCTCATGGGCCCTTCGGGCCCCTTGCACTTGCTCCTGCGTAGGGCTCTCGCACTGCTGTATTTTATTTTAGTTGTACCTACGGGCAAAAAATTCTACGGAGATCCTATGCCGGGCACCCGGAGCAGCGTTTTTTGGTCAAAATTTGATCGCTCATTAAATATAGTAAAAGTTTTTCAATCGTGATGGGACCAAGTTTTTTCACATCAGCGATTTTTTTGCGACTTTTGTGCCAATTTTGGTGCGATTTGAATGTGCAGTTTCGGCTGCCCAAAACACACACACACACACACACACACGGCTAGTGCTATAGAACATTAAATAATAGTGAAGAGTTAATGAAGTCTTTTTCTAACCTTCCATTTCGAAAAAATCTCTCTAAAGCTAAAGCAAATCGTGTGAAGGAAGCATGAATGAAACCAAAAATAATAATAATAATAATAATAATAATTATAATATCTGCAAAGTGAGTTAATGGAATGACTTTAAATGACAGCAGCATCACACTGTCACGATGTCCCTCTCACAGGTTAAGTCTAATATTATTTTCCATCTAACGCCAGACGATTTTACTAAATTAGGCGAACCAAAGAGAAATAAGAGTCACACAGGTTTAAAACAAGCTTACAAATATAAATTACTGTGTGTATTAAGTGGATTAGCGTTGTGGTGTGTACTATGATAGAGTATGGCAGAGTGTGGTGTTGTGTGGTGTGGTTTGGCGTAATATGGCGAGGTGTGGTGTGATTTGTGTGAAGTAAGACATTGTGGTATGATAATGTGGTGTATTGTTGTGTAGTTAGTTGAATTGTGGTGCAGTGGGGTGCATTATGGTGTAATATGAACATGATTTTTTTTTCTATTTCATTTTCCTTCCTCTTTATTTTCTGTTAAAAAAAAAAAAAGTCTGGTGTGGTGTGGTGTGGCAAGAGAGATGGGCTGGGGCAATGTAGTGTGGTGTAGCATGGAAGAGTGTAATGTGGTGCAGTGGAGTGTAGTGTAGTGGAGTGTGGTTTGGTGTTGTGTAGTGTAGTAAAATGTAGTGTAGACTGGTGTGGTGCAGTGTGTGTGTGAGAGATGTAAAAGAACTGTATGAAGATGCAAGTGGAATGAATAAGCGTCGTGGAATAACCGAAACATAACCGGGAACTAGAGCAGCACTCGGAGAGCGGATACCTCCGCCAATGCCGGATCCGGATCCGGATCCGTCTTCAAATTTAATCGCTTCTTTCTTGGTCCATGGCCCACCCTTCCACAAAATTTCATTGAAATGTATTGAGAACTTTTGGAAATACTGTGCGGTAGAATCCGGATCCGGATCCGGATCCACCCCTACATTTAATCACTTCTTTCTTGGCCCATGACCCACCCTTCCACAAAATTTCACTGAAATTCACGAGAACTTTTGGAGATATGGTGTGAACAATCTATCTATCTATCTATTGCCAGACGCCTCAATCCCGTTTGGGGTGGCCACAAACAAATCGCCTCCAAGTCGCCCTGTCCCCCGCCATTTCACTCCCCTGCTCCCAACTCACACACCCCTCTCTCATATACCTTTCCACCCCATCCCTCCATCTCATCCTCGGCCTCCCCCTCCTCTTTCCCTCCACCTCACTCACATACACTCTCTTCGTCAGTCTTTCACCCTCCATCCTCCCCACATGGCCAAACCACCTCAGTGTGTTCCTCATAACGCTTCCTATCACATCCACATCAACACCACAACGCTCCTTTATATCCTCATTCGTCAGCCTGTCTCTCCATGTGACTCCACAGGCTCCTCTTAAATAACTCATTTCCACTGCTCTCACTCTTGACTTGTGTCCTTCCAACAATGTCCAAGCTTCACTTCCGTACGTTAGAGTTGGTATCACAATACTGTCATGTAGTAACTTTTTCACTTCCATGCTCACTTCCCTGTTTCTTATCACTGCTTTCAAAGAACCAGCAACCTTTCTTCCCTGCTGTACCCTTTCAAGCACTTCACCCTCCAAACCTCCATCCTTACTCATCACACTACCCAAGTACTTGAACGTACTCACATTTTCCAATTCCTCACCATCCAACCTCGCTGTACATTCACTGACTTCACCTCTCTCAAAGACCATTACTTTACTCTTCCCTACATTCACCTTTAGATTCCGTTTCTTACACACTCTCTCAAACTCATCCACCAAGCCTTGCAGCTCCCCTTCGTCTTCACTCAACAACACAGTATCATCTGCAAACATAACCAGTACAGGGAGTTTCCAAACACTATCCTCTCTCACCAGGGCCACTCCAACATCCACTACCCTACCTTGTACCTCTTTTATTACCCCATCCATGTACAGATTGAACAACCATGGAGACATGACACATCCCTGTTTCAACCCAACTTTCAAGGAGAAAAATTCACTTAGTTCACCATCCACATGCACTGCAGCCTTTGCACCATCGTACATACTCTTCACAGCATTCAACAACTTCCCATCTACTCCATATATTCTTAACACTTTCCACAATCCTTGTCTATCCACCCTGTCATATGCTTTCTCCAAATCCATGAAAGCCGCATACAACTTCTTTCCCTTCTCTAGAAACTTTTCCACTAAAGATCTGAGAATGAATATCTGATCCACACAACCTCTTCCCTTCCTAAAGCCTCCCTGTTCTTCTCCACCTAATTTCTCTGTTCTTTCTCTAACTCTGTCTATAAGTATCCTACCATACACTTTTCGTATTATACTAAGAAGACAAATGCCCCTATGATTACCACACACTTCTTTTCCCCTTTTCCTTTGTACAAGGGAATAATTATACCTGACTTCCAATCCTCCGGGACTCTACCTTCCTCCCAGGCCAATCTGCACATCTTCCACATCCATTCTACTACTATCTATCCCCCATGCTTCAGCATTTCACCACACACTCCATCAATTCCTGGGGCTTTCCCTGATTTAACTTTCTTCATTGCTTCCACAACTTCTATCCTACTGATTTTTTCCTGTCTTCTCACCTCCCTCCTTCTCCCAGCCATTCCCCAGCCACTTATACTCGCATTACTTCCATCCTCTACGTTCAACAATTCCTTAAAGTGTTCTCTCCATCTGCTCACTTTTTCTCCCTTCTCCACTAGTAATCTACCATTTTTATCTTTCACTCCCCTGCTAACTTCACTTCCACCCTGTGAACAAACAAACAAATAATTCCGGATCACAACCAAAATCGAATCGATTGTTCGTTGGGCCACACCCTACCTCTCTAAAAAATTTCATGAAAATCCGTTCATAACATCTTAAGTAATCTTCCTAACAGACAGACAGACACACACACAGACAGACAAACCAACGCAGGGTAAAACATATTCCACCTGGCCGAGGTAAAAAATGAAAAAAGAAATGAATAGGAAAGAAAACAAATATAAGTGAAAGAGAGAGAAAAAGGGGAAAAGAAAAAAGAAATATGAAAGCGACGAGGGGAACACTGTCTTTTGAAGGTCAGAGAATTGTGAAAGTAAAGGAAGATTGAAGCTATGGCGCGCGCGCGCGTGTGTGTGTGTGTGTGTGTGTGTGTGTGTGTGTGTGTGTGTGTGTGTGTGTGTGTGAATTCAATCAGAAAATCAGAAAACTCTCTCTCTCTCTCTCTCTCTCTGCTGCTGCACACGGCCACCGCAATTCTACCCTATTTTTCACTTCAAAGGGCAATCGAGAATGTTACGAGTATCACTGAAGGGACCTCCGACCTCTGTCACACCTGGAATAGAATCTTTTACAAGCTGCTACAGGACACCATTTTGTCTCCTTCCTCCCTGATCCCCTCCTCCCACCCCTTGTACCCTCCTGTCCCTTTACCTCCTCTTGTCCTTACATCCTTTCCACCTTAAACCTTATATCCTTCTGATCTCTTTACACTCCTCTCTTGCCTCCCTCTACACCCACGCCCCACCTAACTCCCCACTGGCCTCCCTTACACTGTCCCTGTCTTTCCTTTCCATCTTCTCTTATGTCTCTCTCTGACATCTGCATCCCCTCCTTGCACCCTCCTTTTTCCCCTTACACTCATCCTTGTCTCCACTTACACCGTCCCTCTTCTCCCATTTATTCCCTGGTCCCCCTCCTGACATCCCCCTGCCCTCCCTTATACACTCCTACACTCCCTTACATCCCCACCTCTTCCTTACATAACCCTTGTCCTCCTCGTACATCCTTCTCTCCTCCTTGTGCCTCCCTCACCTCCAACCTTTGCATGTGGTCGGATTTGCAAAGAAAAACCACAAGAATACTGGGTCATTGAGCCAGAGACTACTGCCGATACAAAAAGATCTACAAACATGTGGGTGAGATGAGCTGCCCTATACCTTTCAATGATGCACCATAAGCCATACTTCTGCATGGAACAAATCGTCAAACATTTAACAGTGCATCTGAGGCCTACCCAGTTGCAATGATGCGTTCATAATGGTATTATTTAACAAGAAAGCTGCCATGAGTGAAAGTATCCTGATGCATATAACCATCTGTCCTAGTATTGTGGCCAGTCACTGACAGACAAAATACAGAAGATACAGACATATGTAGTAGTATAGATATACAATGTAAAACTTAACATGTTCATATGTAATTTTTAGGAAACTGTCGCATCAAGGTATTATAATAAAAACAAGCTTCCCCGCCCTGAAAAAGATGCAGTAGATCTTGCTGGCTGCAGCCTTTGATGTGCCGCATCCTGGAACTGACATCTCTTGAAGCCCTGACCCATCCATACTGCATCCATAAAAATCCTTTGGCCTTATCTTTGTCTCATTCACACAAATACATTGCCACACACACACATTATTGGCACACACACACACACACACACACACACAACAGGTTACAGGACAAAGGACATTAAAGCCTGGATAACATGTTTTTTTTTTTTTTTTCAAATATACGATCATAGTTCACATCTGTTTCCTGAACGGTGCCAGTTATTAATTCTATTCCCATACATTAGAAAATACCTCCCTGTGAAAGATACCGGCGGGTGAAAGATGTGGAAAGTAAGAGTTTGATGCTTCAAAAAGTCAAGACACATTGCATTTGGACCTAAGTCGAAAATAATATAAACCAGGCATGCCACAGCCACGTCCTCATGATTAAGCTTTATTAACAGGTGTGATGGACGTGCTGTGGACAGTGGGTGGAGTATAAAGTGAAGGGTGAAATTATCGTATATGACATGATAGGACTAGCAGCTCAGATCATCGATGAGGAGAAGAGTAGGTGTAATGTAAGCTAAATATGCTCAGGAAGATAGCAGTAATATGCCCCATATACAATCTTTTAATATGAATTTTATTGAGCAGTCCCTCTCCATATCCTTTGATTCTCTCTCTCTCTCTCTCTCTCTCTCTCTCTCTCTCTCTCTCTCTCTCTCTCTCTCTCTCTGTTTCACCTCCATCTCTCCACATCTCACTTTTTCATCCTTCCTTCCATCCCTGAATTGTCCTCTTCCTGCTTCCTATATCCACTTTATTTGGTCCAGGACGCAATTGAATAATCATGGTAACACAACGCCTCCCACGAGAACTCTCTCACTCCACGCTTCAAAAACACACACACACACACACACATTAACACACACACACACTCACACACACACACTACACATTATCTTCAAAAATATTAATACTTTCCTGAGGAGTGATGTTTATGCTACAGTATCGCTTTTAATGTGTACACACCAGCCAGAACAGAACTCACAGTATAACAGCCACCAACTGGAGAGACGTACTGTAAACACAAAACAGACATTAACGTACTCTGAATACTAAACACACACACACACAGACTGACAAATACAGAAATGCAGGTTGTGTGTGTGTGTGTGTGTGTGTGTGTGTGTGTGTGTGTGTGTGTAGATAAGTGCGTAAATACCGGAACTAATTATACAAAATTTGCATGTGTATATGTGTGCAACTGTGTGTGTATTTACGTCCATGTACGTGTGTCGAGAGACTGTGTGGTAGATAAAGAGCAAATAAAAGGTGTGCATGTATGAGTGCATGTGTGTGGTGTGCCTCCATGTATACATGTGTGACTGTGTGTGCTGAAATGCTTATATACAACGGGTGCAGAGTATCGCCGTGTATGTATCAAAGTAGTATCAAGTCGCTTACGTGTGTACACTGAGTCATTGCTGCATGTAAGCGATATTCTGTTGTAGGTATATGTAGACACCCGCCAGGTAAGGTATGGTTTGAAGATCAACGTGACTCACATAGACAAACACAGACTCTCTCTCTCTCTCTCTCTCTCTCTCCCTCGTCATCGGCAGCGTCAGTATTTGTAAGCTCAACTGTAATGTGGGGAGAATATTCCTGGTGCAGACACGGTGGGTTTTGTTAAAAGCATAGGATGCCAAGATGAAATGAAAATTCTCAGGAGGCCATAACCTCCGCTATGTTCACGGTATAAAGAACACATGGAATCTGTATATCCAGGGAAAAGTTTTGCTTCACCCCTTATCCTTAACGTTCTTGGCCTTCGAAAGGGTTCATGATTCGTACAGAAATACTGATTTGGCAGAAATATAAGTTTTTATTCTTTTTTTTATTCTTCCTCCCTCCTCCTTCTTGTTCTTCTTGTGTTTCTTCTTCATACTTTATCTTAAGTGACCGTGGATTTGGCCGAAAACCCTTTTTACTACTTCCTTCCATTTTCATTTAACCTTAGCGTCTGCGTACGAGGTACAAATACGAAGGTGGGGTGTTGGAAGAGTTTTTAAAAGCACTTACAAAATCTCGATACACTATACAGGAAAATTGGCCTGAAGTTTAAAGGCACAAGTAATTTCTACATAGGCTTATGGCTACAGGTAGCCAGATTCTAAAATGGTCACACAGCCTCTGAGCGATATAGTTGGTTGGGCATTACCTACGGATTTACGAAAACATGGGACTGGGCACAAGTTGATGCTGGGAGTGCGCTGAAGGTGTTACGATGATCTATTAAATGTGCAATGCAACGGGTATAATGCTAAATAAAATTTGTGTCTTCATTGCACTCTCTCTGCTCCCCTCATCGCCTCTCCTTGTGCTCCTCTCTTCTCTAATCCCTACCTCACATCTCCCATGCTATTCCTTCCTCCTGTCTCTCCATCATACCTTGCCTCATTTCTCCTCAACCTTAATTCTCCTCACCAAATTTCACTTCTGATCACTTCTCTCCTCTCCTTCACTCCCACCTCAATCATCCATCATCATCTTCATCTATCATCATCATCATCATCATCATCTTCACTTCTCCCCAAATTTTTTTTCACCCATTCCTCACCCTCACCTCATCGCTCTCTCTCTTCCCTTATATCACTCTTCTCCCTTACTCCTCCCTCAAGCATTCCTCTTTCCCCTCATCTCTTTTCTCCTTCTCTTCTCTCTCATCACTCCCAAGCTTTCTATGAACTCTCCCTCACTTCTCCTTCGCCTGTCCTTCCTTCCTCCCTCATATTTCCCCCTCAGTCCTCCTGCCCCACTACTCCTGAGTTCACTCCTTTCTAGGTTCAGTCTTAATGCAGTGTATACGCTTCCCTGTTGTGCAACTCCCGAATTACGGAAGCTGAAACTTTAATAAACAGAATGTCGTTAGCTTCCCCCACAGTTCATGCAACTGTTTCAGACGTTGCCCACCTGCATATCGAGATGAGATCGGCCGTGTTGAAGAGGGACAAAGGCTTCAGATGTCCCAGAGTGACCTTTTGCTAACATGCCGGGTTGTGAGTGCTCACTCACTCGCCATCTGCTGATTCATAGGCCTCATTGCGCTGTCTCACAAGTTTCAAACTTGTTTTAAAGCATTAATGAATTTGGGGGTACTTCATACAGAAACCTTCACCAAAATTCTGGATGCCCTCCGGTATGGGTGGTAGTGTGTCCTTCTAAACCCTAATTCAGCGCGACCAAACCTGGTAAAAGATATGTGGGGCCAAACGCCAAGAACAAGCTTAGCTATGGTGTTCGAAGCTTCGGTTCATTGTAAGCCTGTGGCGAGTTATTCACCTACAGTCTTTTAATATACAAGGCCAGTGTATCACCCAGGTCACCAAAGTTGCCTTCCCTACGTGTTACACAACGTGCTCATCACTCACTAACACACAAAGGGCGAATGAACACTTGATTCCTGCAGCGTCAGCTGCCAGCAAACAGGATTCGAACCTGGCGCTATCGGGCTGGTGATACGTAGCCAGTAATGCCAACAACCAGGCCATCTGCGGAAGCCGGGACAGATCAAAAAAAGAAAATAGTTAGCAGTAGTTGTATGCTGTTCACGTGTTGTTACATGAACATCACACACATTTTCTAGGTTCCATCGATGACATACAGAACATATCTGTGGCTCCACCACTTACAACTATTCCAACACCAAACATCCACATGTGCACTTCTAAGTTCACAAATTTCTCATCCTCGGCCTACCCCTCCCTCTTCCCCCTCCACCTCACTCGCATACACTCCTCATTAGTCCCTCAAGCCCCATCCTGTCCATATGGGGGGAAAAATATGTGGACTCCCAGCCCGTCGTCTACTGTTCTTAAGACATCTTCAGGGTAATAATTATCATACATATTTATGATATATTCATCAATAATCTCACTGTGTGTTGTCTCTCTCATCCTCTTAATTACGATAACATGTTTTATTTCTACCATATCTAGGACAAAATATTAACTTAAGTAGAAACATTGAAGGAAGTAGAGGAGCATTGCGGTGCCAATGTGGGTGTATCCAAAAGGATAAGAAATGTGGAGAGGATGGAAAATGAGAGACTGACTAGGATGAGTGTGTATGAGTGAGGTGGAGGGGGAGGTTGAGGATGAGATGGAAGGATGGAATGGTGAGTTATGAAAGAGAGAGAATGAGTTGGAGGGGAGAGCAGCCAAATGGCAACAGGACGACGTGGAGGCGATTCCTCTGTGCCCACCTCATACGGAATTATGACGTCTGAAAACAGAGGATAGATATATATAGATAGGACAGACAGACAGACAGACAGACAGATATGGATACACAAACAGACAGACAGACAGACAGTTTAGAAACAGACTTTTGAGTCATAGACAGGTTAAGTAAACCCTTTTAGTACTTCCTCTTAGATGGCCTTTTCCCATGTTGGGTCCAATATTCGAAGAAAAAGAGTCTGAATATAAAAGATACCATGTGGATCAAGTGAAAAGCTGTGATAAAGCCGTGTTGGGTGGAAGAAGGTTGTTGATAAATATAATGTCAGGTTACTTGTATGTGAACTCGAGGAACTAATATTAACTTCCAGAGAGAGTGAACTATCATGGATGCTAGGTACCTTTAAGAGTGAGATTACGGGAAGTTTATTTTCTTTTCTCTAATGAGAGAGATAGAGAGAGAGAGAGAGAGTTTTGAAGGAATGACGTAATGTCTCCCTACTCATCGACGACAAATGAAGATAACAAACCAATGTACATCCTTCCAGAACCGTGATGGCAATGAATCGAGATGGGGAAACATGAAATGCAAAACTTTCTTTAAATGACAAAACTATATACTCTTTCCCTACTCACCGCGACGCGCAGGATGGAATGAAAGAGACACCTA